>NC_139512.1:147991626-148076626 GCF_947247035.1 Vipera ursinii | reverse complement strand
AGAAAGTCTAGATAGGAGGAAGGGAAGAGAAAATGTCCGCACAATCTTAACTAAAATTATGATTTCCAATGTTACCTTCTAGGCCACAAATACAGATCCATGTTGTATTGAACAAATATATCTGGTACATAACCAATCTCTGCAGAAAACGATGCCGACTACTGTATCACTTTTTAGAAAACATTGACCCTTGAGCCTTGAGGCTATCTTGAGAGCTCACAGAAACATATTGATCTAAAAAAAAAAAGACCTAATTTTCACATGGCATTGGGATTAGTTTATTTTTCTCCCACTTTCTGCAAAAGGGCTTTTGTATTGCTCCTTACGTGATGCAAAAAAAACAAAAATGCAGGTAGCATTCAAATACACTGTAGCAAAGATACCACTTGTGAAACTTCGAAAATCTTTACTGGACTTTTAATGGGAAAGAAAACATTAATATTTCCCCATTCTACACATTTAGCAAGTTGGGAATCACTTAAATTGAACCCACCCAACTGGATTCCTCCAAAATGCATAGATTTTTTTTTAAAAAAAAGTTACATCGAAGTATAAAACAGCCCCTCTGCTTAACAATACCTCACTTCTTCTCTCTCTTAAAGCCACCTGCCTCTCCAATCCTTAGTTCTCAAACTATCCATCTTAGTTCTGGTGCCTTCTCCAGTGTCTGGCAGTAAATGTACCAGGGGAAGGGGAAAAAAACCCATGTTCTTAAAAGAATAATAATCGTCTTGCCGGTTTCTGAAGTCCAAATTATATTTCTCTTTTTCAAATATTCATTTAAAAAGTATAGATTGTATTTGATTGAACAGGAGGTCTGTAATGAATGGTATTCTTGTTTGCGTACAAAAACTAGCTCCCCGTGCCATGCTCTGACAGTAATTGTGGCCTGAATGCAGACGGCACAATCACGGAGTGGGCTTAATGGCTACCCTGCGGATTGAGTGCTCCAATTTTGTTATTATCAGACTACTTTTTTAAAATGCAGAAATTAGCCAGGCCAGCAAAGAGTTAATTGAGTTCCTGTGCCAGAAAACTCTCCAAGAGTGTTAATTGAGAGGAATGCTTTGTCTTTTAGGCACAGAGGAAATTTCAAAGACTCTCTATAGAACAGATGATATCATGGACCCAGGAACCGAGGATCTTTTTAAACGGCCCTGATTACAAGAGAGACTCCCCTCTGAAGCATGCCTGCTCATCACGGAGTCATCAGAAAGAAATCCCAAAGCATCAGTTTATCTCCCTAAGACAGGAGGAAAAACAGCCATGGAAACACTGGAGTCACCGTGATCCCTTTTCCTCAGCATCCAATCTCTTGTTACCACTTTGTTGTTGTTGTTAGTTGCAAAGTCGTGTCCGACCCATCGCAACCCCATGGACAATGTTCCTCCAGGCTTCCTGTCCTCTACCATCTTCTGGAGTCCCTTTAAGCTCACGCCTACTGCTTCAGTGGCTCCATCCAGCCACCTCGTTCTCTGTCATCCCCTTCTTCTATTGCCCTCAATTTTTCTCAGCATTAGGCTCTTCTCCAGTGAGTCCTTCCTTCTCATTAGGTGGCCAAAGGATCTGGCCTTCTAAAGAGCAGTCAGGGTTGATCTCCTCTAGGACTGACCGGTTGGATCGCCTTGCAGTCCAAGGGACTCACAGGAGTCTTCTCCAGCACCATCGTTCAAACTGAGATTCTAGCAAAGGAGAAGAACCTCAACAGTGTAGGAAAAGGACAAGTCTCTCATTGCCGTGTTTTGTCTTTCTCTTCGCCTGACTGTCAAACAAGCTGCCAAAGTGATTGCTGGAATTCCTTGTCAGCATTTTGTTTCTCCTCCTAATCAGCAAATAGTCAAAAGTTTGCTTCCTTCTGCAGAAGGAACCGAGCACCATTGATCTCCTGGGGTTCTTCCCTTCATCTTCTCAGGGTTCCCTCTCAGCCCAGTAATCCAACTCTTGGCCCAAAACAAAAACCCATCCCCTGATCGTGCCGTTTTCCCTTTCCAGGCATTTCCCAAACTGATTTGGGACGGACCCAGAAAGGAACTGATGGTGTTGCTGTTCTACAAGATGTGGTGTGAGAACTAGCAAAAAACAAAAAACCCTTGTCACAATCTGGACTTCAAACGTATGCACCTGGTAGAATTGCACAAGAGAGCATGCAATTGCCAGTGATGAAAGGAGACATTGAGAATCACAGAAGAGTTAATTACCATAGTCTATCCGGTTTGGCACTGCCAGCATTGACTGGCAGCTGTTCTACGGGGTTTCAGGCAAGGCTTTTTAAATCTACCTGGAAATGTACCTGGGGATTAAATCCAGAAAAGATTGAGATAAGAAAGGTTTTCTAGATTATGGCAGAGGTGGTTTGGGTAGTAAAAACAGTCAGAATCCTTGCTTCATAAGGTTACAAACTATGGTTTATTTAACTGTGATTAACTGAATAAAGACTGGGCGCATACAAACTTTCAAGTCAAATTAGTCTGTAAGATGTAGACAGACAGTCTGTTAACCTGCTATCTTCCAATTTTGAGATGGCAGAAAGGTATCCTCGCATAAATTGCACTGTCCTGGCTGCTGAATGCTATTCTTTCACAGGACCAGCCTCAAAGTGTTGCTGTCCTGATAGTTTTAATGCGGGACAACTTCAGGGAACATGTTTGGTAGATTCTTGTAGCTTTTCTCCTGCCATCGAGCGTCGCCAGCAGGGAAAAGCAACCCCCCAGTCACTCTCAATGTGTGATGAGTGCCATGCATAAATCCAGTTAAAAGAAGCAGGGGACTGGCTAAAAGGAAGTGACAGCGGAGATAAAACTTTGGGCAACAATTATATGTCATCGTTGGTCAGGAAGAGAATATTTGATGCTCAGAATCTACATCACTTTAGTCTGAAGACCCTTTTTAATTAAACATTACTGTAATTAAACTAGACGTACCAAATCCACTCTCGGCGTGATCTCTAAGCCCATGATAATCATTCTTTTCCCCACATGCCTTAGAGATATTGAAAAACCTGCGAAATCATATTGTTGCTTTTTGCTGGTCGATGATTTTCCTTTTTGCACTGTTTCCTCTGCCGCTCTCATGAGTGGGAAAGGCTCAAGGAAGGAAGGAAGAGGGAAGGGTTGCTCAGAAAGGAGATGGAGAAGGAGAAAAAAATCGTCAGGCATTTCCTCCTCCTTTGCAGCAAACAACTATTTTACAAACAAACAAACAAACAAATAAATAAATTCAGAGGAAATATTAGGAGAGGGGGCAGAGAGGTATAAATAAAAAGCAAAGGTGCTGTTTTATCAGCAGAATTTCAGAAACATGGATAAATGGCCTTTTTAAGAGGTTGCACCCATAGGTAGGGATGCGGTGGCTCAGTGGGTTAGGACGCTGAGCTTGTTGATCAGATGGTCGGCAGTTTGGCGGAGTCCTGAGTCCTTCGGGAGAAGGGCGGTATACAAATTTAATAAAATGAAAATGAAAAAATGAATCCCAAATGCCGCGTAACAGAGTGAGCGCCTGTTACTCGTCCCAGCTTCTGCCAACCTAGCAGTTCGAAAGCACGTAAAAATGCAAGTAGAAAAATAGGGACCACTACGGTGGGAAGGTAACAGCGTTTCGTGCGCCTTTGGCGTCTAGTCATGCCGGCCACATGACCACGGAGACGTCCTCGGACAAGCGCTGGCTCTTCGGCTTTGAAACGGAGATGAGCACCGGCCCCTAGAGTTGGAAATGACTAGCACGCATGTGTGGGGGAACCTTTACCTTTACCCATAGGTAACCTACCACAACCATAGTGTAGGAGAGTCTGCTCTAGTATGGCATTTTTTTTCCTTAAGTACCACCTCAAGATGCTGCATGTGGGCAACATAGGGCAGATTGATGTGCTTTAGAGAGGTGGACTATAATGACAGGGCCAATGCTCAGAATCCTGTACTTTTCATTGGTTCTAGCAGATTCCTGTGGAAATCACCCTTTCTATCCATACCCTGACCTCCTCCTCACCTGCTTTGGTCACCACCCAGTCCAGATCACTGGTACCCATTGTCTTTTCTTTTTTTTTTGTAGTTTGGCTAAGCAGTTAACAGGTTGTTGGGCTGAGTCCAAGGCTTTATAGGAAATGTTAATCAATCTTCAAAACAAAAGAGATTTTTTTAATTTTTGATATGAAAAGGTGGCAAAGCCTACAGCGTAAGATGAAAGGAAGCTGCCCTGACAAATTTTTATTGGCTTTTTTAACTTACCATTTCTTTCTTTTTAAACCTGATTATTACAATTAGAGGTATAACTATCATTTATGCTTTTAATGAGTAACCAGATATTTTAAACTGTAAATTCTCATTCTCGTAACCTCAATGTAAATAGTATCTAAGGCCATAAAGTAAGACAAATGGAGGCAAATTTTAAACTTCAATCCAATATTTTATGTGCTAAATGCTGGAAGGAAGGAAGGGAGGGAGGGAGGGAGGGAGGGAGGGAGGCTGAACAACCACTTAGACTTCCACAGATATTTCTAAGGATTTGAAACTCAAGAAAATCATAAAAAATACTTACACTTGGTCTAAGATTGTTATGGGCATATCTTCTTGCCTATAGCTGGAAGGATAAAGGTAATTCATTCATAAACAGATGAACAGATGAAAACACATTAAGAGCTATAGATTAAAGCTTTCCAAGCAAAGTATTTAGGGATTCTTCAGGGTTCTGTGACATTTCAAATACAACTATATTTTGTGCATCAAGTACAATTAATTGAAAGGGGATTTCTTTTTTTAATTTTTATAATAGTAAATGTGTTGTTTTTTTTCATAAATCCAAAGAATTGAAATTCAAACTTTGATTCGTTCTGTTTGTCCCATCAAACTTTTTCAGGGTAAGTTGATTCAAATGCTTCAGGTCTTTAACACATCTACTCATAAGTAAAGCTTACCGAAATACAGAAAGCTTTAATATTTGCTTTGGATTGAAAACTCCTCTCTTTTGGAAGTATGATTTCAGTAGCACTGACCTTTCAGTGCCTGACAACCTATTGACCACAAAGGGCAGGAGGACATAGAAAGAAAAATTAGAATGTATGCTATGCCGCTTCTTAGCCCATCCTTCTTGATTGCTGATCTCAGGATCTTCTGCCTTTGTTCTCATGTAAGATCCTATCAGGTAAAAGCCTATCCTTAATATGTACTTTAAAGGGACGCGGTGGCTCAGTGGGTTAGGACGCTGAGCTCGTCGATCAGAAGGTCGGCAGTTTGGTGGGTCGAATCCCGAGTGAGCGCCTGTTACTCGTCCCAGCTTCTGCCAACCTAGCAGTTCAAAAGCAGGTAAAAATGCAAGTAGAAAAATAGGGACCACTACGGTGGGAAGGTAACAGCGTTCCGTGTGCCTTTGGCGTCTAGTCATGCCGGCCACATGACCACGGAGACGTCCTCAGACAAACGCCGGCTCTTCGGCTTTGAAATGGAGATGAGCACCGGCCCCTAGAGTCGGAAACGACTAGCACGCATGTGCGGGGGAACCTTTACCTTTACCTTTAATGTGTACTTTATTAGTTACATTTTTCCTGTTACAATTGGAAAACTGTTTCACTAGTCCTTGTTTAGATTGGATTACCTCTTGAAGACATTCTGGCACATCAAAACAAATGCTTCGCTTCCAAAAACTCCATAATCTCAGTCTCATTCTTTTTATTGCACGTGTTATCCTTTCACTAATGGCAGAATAGCATGCCACACTGCATAAGGTGTGAGGATCCTTCCTGTGGACCTCCAATTAAAAATGATCAGAGGTTAAACCTATACTTGACAAAATCTTCTTTCGTTTCCTAAAAACAACTTCAAAGACTGCTTCAGTGGTCCCTGACTAGAATCAGTAATTTGAACATCCCATCCTGCCCAAGGCTGCAACTGTATTAACCGTGGAAGAACGAAAGATCCTTTGTTGTAGCAAGTTCACCATCATTCAAAGCCTAGAACAGGGGATTTGAGTATTGCCCTTCTTCCCAGGGAAAATTAAATTATTTCTTGTAGGAAGAAGTATTATCATCAGTCCAAAATCTCCTGCCCATCAAATTAAATGAATGATCTAGAATTCTCGTGATTTGATAGAAGGAAGGAAGCTCATCGTTGTCCATTTTTCTCTGAGTTGCCTTATACCATGTGATATTGATTCTTGGCATTCCTTAAAAATATTTTAAATAGATTTATTTATATAGAGAATGCAATCAAACAGTTGGAATATGATGAGACAATATAATATAAAGAAATGAGCATTCATAAAGATAAAGGTTTTCCCTGTCCAGTTATGTCCAATTCTGGGGTGTGCGTGTGTGTGTGTGTGTGTGTGTGTGCGCCCACCTCTGATTCTTAGCCAAAGGAACCAGCATTGTCTGAAGATCCTTCCATGGTCATGTGCCAGGATGACAATATACCAAGGTGCACGGAACATTGTTACCATCCCATCAAAGTGGTACCTATTTATCTACTTGCATTTGCATGCTTTTGAACTGCTAGGTGGGTCAGGAGCTGGGGCGAGTAATTGGAGCTCACCACGTCGTGGGATGCTCAGGCCTCTAACCTGAGCTGTCAGCCTTCCAGCTGACAAGCTCAGTGTCTTTAACTGCTCAGCCATCGCACCCCTGATAAGTATTCAGGTCTCTATTGCATGTTTATCTTCTCTTCTCCTTCTTCTCCTCAGAGGTCTCCTGACTTTATCTCCCCCTTTGTGCAGGTCATGGTGAGAAATGGCAATAAGCCCCCAAGTCACCCAGAGAGCTCTGTGATCAAGGGTGGATTTGAACCAGGATCTCTCTGTTCCAAGTCCCACTTTTCACTGGACCATATAATATTGCATGCCTCTTTTTCTTTTTTCTTTTTTTATTGAAAAGTTTTACAAAATTTTAATAATAACCCCCCCATCAACCCTCTCCCCTTCCCTCCCCCCCCCCCGGACTTCCCAAAGCAGAATACAGGGTATTACATATAGCAATCTTATGCAAACATATGCTAAATATCTATTATAACGTTAACAAACCTTCCACCCTTTAACTCCCTTATAAGAAAACTAAAGTAATTATAATAACACTTCTATAATTGTTAAGAATTATTCATATGCTATTTGAAACTTTTTAGTCCCATATTTATTCTGAATATCATCAATCCATCTTTTCCATTCCAAAATATATTTTTCTTGCGACTGTTCTTTCAAATATGCTGAAACTTTTGCCATTTCAGCTACGTCCATTACTTTAAGTATCCATTGTTCTATTGTAGGTAAATCTTCTTTCTTCCAATGTTGCGCCACCAACAGTCTGGCTGCCGTTATTAAGTGTGACATTAATTTAGTTTCTATAACAGTACAATCCAAAATGATCCCCAATAAGAATAGCTGCGGAGTATGCCTCTTTTTCATAGTCCAACAGACAATGTATATCTATTGCTATAGTCACTGTAGACTGTGCTTCTCCTGTGTCTGTCTGTCTGTCTGCAATCATTTCATCCATTTCTGCTATTTCCAAACCTTTTTTTTTCCTCCCCTAATGCAAATTTAAATCTTTCAGGGCACAATTTTCTAGCTTCTCGCTGAACATCTCAAGTGTTGCAATATAAAATATGCTAGATTTTTCCCTGCAAGATTGGCAAAAGACCTGAATTTTGGATTTCTCTTTCTGCATCTCTTGTGAAGGAAGCTAATATTTAATCATTGCTCATTTACCCACTGATCTAATCAGGTAAAAGGATAAAAGATACCCTGAACTGAAGAGGAAGGTAAAATGCTTCAGCAGTGCACATAAAAGGTAGCGAATTCTATAATAACCAAAAGGAAGAAAATGTAGCTCTGGATATGGGATTGTACTTCACTTCCCCAAAACTATTTATAGATAGGTCAGTGATTCTGCGATTTAAGACATGTAACACTATAGGTGAATTGTGGCTTTTTGGACCCCAAGATGTTATTTAGTTTTTCTTGAGCATTTATATGTGGCGTTTGCTGTTCTATTTAGGCAAAAATCTGTTCTACCATGTTTTAAGCTTCACTCATACTATAGTATAATATACTGAAATGTGCAAAGGAGTGGCCAGCTTTTCTTGAGTTCAGATTTAATTTAATTTAATTTAATTTAATAATTTGATTTCTATACCGCCCTTCTCCCGAAGGACTCAGGGCGGTGAACAGGGCGATACACAATAAAAATATTATACAAAAATTAAAAAGCCATTAAACATTATGCCCTTAAAATTAATACATATTACAATTAAAACTATTTATAAAACCCAACCCCATCCCCATCAGACCAGGCCAGCTTGTTCGAAAAAGAAAGTTTTGAGATCGCGCCGGAAGGAGCGAAGGTCGGGGGCCATCCGGAGCTCAACCGGTAAGCTGTTCCAAAGGTCTGGCGCGCCCACAGAGAACGCTCTCCCCCTGGGGGTCACCAATCGCCATTCTTTGATCGGTGGCACCCTGAGGAGGCCCTCTCTGTGGGAGCGCACTGGACGGAGGGAAGTTGACGCCGGCCGCAGGTGTTGCCGTAGGTAATCCGGACCCATGCCATGTAGGGCTTTGTAAGTCATCACTAACACCTTGAACCTCACCCGGAGAGCAACCGGTAGCCAATGCAGCTCGCGGAGCAAAGGTGTAACATGGGAGTATCGGGAAACTCCCAAGACAACTCGCGCGGCTGCATTCTGCACCAGCTGGAGTCTCCGGGTGGACCTCAAGGGCAGCCCCATGTAGAGAGCATTACAGTAGTCTAGACGAGAGGTCACGAGCGCATGAGTGACTGTGCGCAAGGCATCCTGGTCTAGATAGGGCCGCAACTGGCGCACCAGGCGAACCTGGGCAAAGGCCCCCCTAGTCACAGCTCCAATATGCTCTTCCAAAGAGAGCTGTGAATCTAGAAGGACCCCCAAGTTGCGGGCCCTATCTACGGGGGGTAATAGCTCACCCCCCATGGCCAATGATGGAATAATCGGAATTTCCCGGGATGCCGGCACGAACAGCCACTCAGTCTTGTCAGGGTTGAGTCGAAGCCTGTTCCTCCCCATCCAGACCCGGACCGCCTCCAGGCAACGGGACATCACGTCGAGGGCATTGGTGGGGTGGTTTGGGGTAGAAATAAAAAGTTGGGTATCATCAGCATATTGGTGATACCCAACTCCAAAACCACGAATGATCTCACCCAGCGGCTTCATATAGATGTTGAACAGGAGAGGCGAGAGAACCGATCCCTGAGGAACTCCACAAATGAGAGGTCTCAAGGTCGATCTCTGCCCCCCTGCCAACACCGACTGCGAACGTCCCAGAAGGTAAGAGGAGAACCACTGGAGAACTGTGCCTCCCACTCCTAACCCTCTGAGACGCCGCAGCAGGATACCATGGTCGATGGTATCAAAAGCCGCTGAGAGGTCTAAAAGGACTAGGACAGAGGAGCAACCTCTGTCCCGAGCCCGCCAGAGATCATTCACCAGCGCGACCAATGCCGTCTCCGTGCTGTACCCGGGCCTGAAACCCGATTGGTACGGGTCTAGGTAGTCAGCTTCATCCAAGAACAAAGGGAGCTGCTGCGCCACCACGCTCTCAACAACCTTCGCCAAAAAGCGAAGGTTGGAGACTGGACGATAGTTGTTTAAAATTGCTGGGTCCAAGGCAGGCTTCTTGAGGAGGGGTCTCACCACCGCCTCCTTCAAGGCAGAGGGAAAACTACCCTGACTCAAAGAGGCAGTAATCACTGCCTGGAGCCAGCCTCGTGTCCCATCCCGAGCTGCATAGATCAGCCAGGATGGGCACGGGTCCAACAAACACGTGGTGGAGCTCAGCTTCCCCATGATCTTGTCCACTTCTTCAGGAGTCACAGGATCGAACTCTTCCCAGATTAAATCGACAAGGCCACCTGTATCCTCTTCGTCAGACTCTGCCCAGTCGGAGTCCAAACCGGTCCGGATCCGAGCGATTTTGTCCGACAGAAATCGGCTAAATTCCTTGGCTCGACCCTGCAAGGGTTCCTCCCTCACCTCCTGATTAAGAAGAGAGCGAGTTACCCTAAACAGGGCGGCCGGGTGATTATCTGCGGACGCGATGAGGGTGGCAAAGTGGTTAGACCTAGCCACCCTCAATGCTGCGAGATAAGTTCTCGTAAACGACCTTAGTCGTAACCGGTCGGATTCGGATCGGCTGGACCTCCAACAGCTCTCTAGGCCCCGTCTCCGACGCTTCATCTCACGGAGCTCCATGGAGAACCATGGGGCCCGTTGGGATCTGCGTCGGGTCAAGGGCCGCATGGGTACAACTTGGTCGAGTGCCTCTGTGGCTGCCCTTTCCCAGGCTTCCACTAAGGCATCGACCGAGCTGTGAGCAAAGGAGGCAGGTGGGGGCCCAAGTGCCGTTTGGAACCGCTCAGGGTCCATAAGGTGCCTAGGGCGGAACCATCTTGTTGGCTCAGCAACCCCACGACAGGGAGTGGCAAAAGGGAAGACCATCTGCAGGAGATGATGATCGGTCCATGACAGGGGTGAATTAATTGGGGAACCCCCCCCAAGATCATCTAACCACCATCCGGATAGAAAAACCAGATCGAGCGTGTGACCCCCCCCCCCGTGAGTTGGGCCCAGAATAACCTGCTTCAGGTCCATGGCCGTCATGGAAGCCATGAACTCCCGAGCTAACTCAGATGATCCCCCCAGGGATGGTAGGTTGAAGTCACCCAAAACAATAAGTTTGGGGAACTCAACCACCAACCCTGAGAGGATATCGAGAAGCTCAGACAGGGCTGCTGCCACGTGTCTAGGTGAAATGTACACCAGCAGCAAGCCCAACTGAGCTCTGGGACCACATCTCAGGAGGAGGGACTCACACCCGGCTATCTGGACTGTGGTGGCCTCCCGCGGACATAGGGTCTCCCTCACAACAACTGCCACTCCACCGCCCCTACCCTGAGCCCTAGGCTGGTGCAGCACCCGGAAACCTGATGGGCTAAGATCAACCAGGGGGACTCCGCCCTCTGGGCCCAACCAGGTCTCCGTGATGCAAGCCAGGTCCGCATGCTCCTCCTCAATCAGATCACGGATGAGAGGTGCTTTATTCATAACGGACCTGGCATTGAAATACACGAGCCTGAGCTCAGGTGGCTGCACATCCTCGCTCCCGGTACCACGGGCTGAAATCAGAGGGTCGGAGCGCATCACCGCTTGAAGACAGCGGGGACGCACCCCCGGGAATTGATGTGGCCCTCTGTTCCTACACTTGCACTTCCTACAATCCTACACAGATTGCATGCAAGCAAACTTAATCCCAGTGTTCAAGTTCCTTCTTCTTATGCCAGTCACAATTTCTAATTAGCTTTCCCAATGGAGAAAGAAGATGGATTATATTTTAATATCCAGAGACTAAAATTAGTTTATATTTTAGCAAGTTAGCACTTCTTAGCAGTTGATTTACTCTTGAAGCTGCAAAATCTGCGAGCTTGCAATTAATCATGCGTTGGTCATTTTCTTTCAAAAATGTTCATTTTGTCTGTCTGGATCATAATAGGAGAAAACATGTAATTTATGCAGTTTAGAAATTATTGCCTTGCATTTAACTATGTCATAATATATTTTCTCACCCGCTCATTGTTCACAACATGATAAAAGAATATCATTTTCAGAAATTTATCTTATTTTCCTTTTTTTCAATGAGAAAATCAGAATAATTATGTGAAACATTACTAACATCTAATTATTTTACTGTTTTATGTATCATAGGTTTTACTGTTTGAGTATAGTCTTTTGAAAAATTATAAACACATCATTTCCCCCCCCAAACTTTAAATAGTCTTTTTCAAAAACCTAGGTTTCATACTACGGGCTTGAACAGAAAAAGTAATCATGGAATTTTATGATCCCAAAGCATGTGTTAAAAAGTTGCTTGCAGTCAAAAAGTGACCAATCATTTTTAGCCAACTTCTACCAAAATACTAACCTGTAAACTGACATGCAAAAATACTTTATTAAAATGCGGGCTGTGTACTGATCACTCACTATGCTGTGGCAGCAAATCAATTAGGCTACCAATTGTGTTCATTAGAACTCATTTAAATCTCAATTAAAAAGTTAATTAAAAGTAAGAGTGAAGGGAAATCATGTCTAATATTCATATTAAATCCAAATCACCAAATTAATTTCAAATCCAAATCTACAATCCGTACTGCAATTTTATAAATACTGTACATATGCGAGAATTAACAGAATTATTTGTGTGGGACTGAAATGGTGAGCCAAAGTTACTTGGTTTATAAATATTGCAATATTTGATGAGTCAGACTTTTTCCATTTCCTGGAAGCATATTAGACAAATACTACTTTAGTTCTACAAATTTGCTCCATATATTATTTTTCTGATTCAGAGACTTACAAGCACTAAAGTGATTCTTTCCCTGCTTAACTACATCTATAGTATAGGTCACAAATTCATGCCAACATGCCTATATGTTTGTGACAGGTAAACGTTGAAGCTTCTGCATTTGAGAAATTCTACCCTCATTCTAGTTTTTTCCTTTGTTTTGACTTTATTTTGTACAGACTTGGTAATGGTTTTTAAAAAAAACCTTCCTCACTAAAACTCAGAGACCCACAACCTTAAAAATATTGTGACAGAACACAGTTGCAGAAAATTTTATAGAGTTCATTGGGTTTTGTATTTGGAGTTTCGTTTCTTTTTTTTTAAAAAAAATGTTTTATTCATTTTTTATTATTATAAAATATAAGTACTTAGTAAGCAATGTGAAGTCCGGGTCCATTTGTTACTCGATATTATATCTTAGCTTCTTCAATACAAGTCTGTTCAGTACTACACAGTCCTGTGTTGTTTTTTTCCTGATCCTCCTTTCTTCCCATATTGTTTTCATTTTCCCACCACTGCGCAAATACAGTTCTTGCTACAATTAATACATACAAAATTAGATATACACATCCTCATCATATTTTTCTAGTATTATACGAATAACAGTAATATCATTTTGTAACCTATTTCTAACCGGTTTATATTTCAATTGTATTTGCAATTAAAGTCTCCTTCCTAAATCAATATCCTGTTTTTCAAGCTCTTATTTAAGTTTGTTTTCCCATCAATATTTAGAATATTTTTATCAGTTATGATTTTCTCAAAATTAGTTACATTTATGTAGCTAAGAATTTCATTTGTACAAGCCATCCTAGTGTTTTCGTATTTCCCATATCAAAAAAGGTGCTATTCTAATTATAAATCATATCTTTCTTATTGTAAAAATCTATTTATATCTAAGGGTTATCTAGTTTTTAACCATATTCAAACAGATATTTAAGCATATAACGCCCCCTCTGGCTGAGCGCCAAAGAATTGAGGCCTTTGAACTATGGTGCTGGAGAAGACTGCAAGGCGATCAAACCGGTCAGTCCTAGAGGAGATCAACCCTGACTGCTCTTTAGAAGGCCAGATCCTGGAGCTAAAACTCAAATACTTTGGCCACCTAATGAGAAGGAAGGACTCACTGGAGAAGAGCCTAATGCTGGGAAAGATTGAGGGCAATAGAAGAAGGGGACGACAGAGAATGAGGTGGCTGGATGGAGTCACTGAAGCAGTAGGCGTGAGCTTAAATGGACTGCAGCAGATGGTAGAGGACAGGAAGGCCTGGAGGAACGTTGTCCATAGGGTCGCGATGGGTCGGACACGACTTCGCAGCTAACAACAACAACTGGTAAGTTAGATCTGTTTTTTAAGTCTAACTCTAGCTTTCTTTCTTTGCCAAATAGCTTTCCAGGCCAAGGCAATTAAATCACCAAAGAATTTTTCCTCTATTTTATGGATGTTGCTTGAAACGGGAAAAACAATTTAAGTAGGGCGGAGTTTCATTTCTGTAGGCCACCCTGAGTTATCGTGAATGAGTTGTGCAGCCATATAAATTTGCCTAATAAATAGGTTGTCAAACTACAAACCTGACTGTCTTTAGGACTGCTGTAGTGTTTCTAGGCTTGTCTACAATTATGGGAGGGAGATGGGAGAGTTTCGGATCCACAGGTGCTCCTTATCAGCGTGAGAGGCGAAGCTGCTGAGGAAATATTTTGGCGGATTGAAGTTTCTTCTCATAGCAATTGCTGGAAGAGTAATTGGACAATGTGAGCTGACGTGTCAGAGAGGGGAGGGAAAGTTTTACTTTTTTAATTACCTGCTTCCCGCCTTATCCTCAGAGCTAGCTTCCTTTTTATCTTACAAATTTGCTAATGCCTAATAAAGTTTACATTAGAGAACTCAGTCTCTCTGGTGTTTTGCTTCGTTGGGCTTCTCAGCCGGAACATGACGTAGGTAAGCTCTAGCTCAGGGATGGGCAACTATGGCACCTTTACGAACTGTGGACTTCAACTCTGCCAGGCATTCTGGGAATTGAAGTCCACATGTCATAAAAGTGCTGTCAAAAGAACATTGTGGGGTTCCAACTTGAGCCAAGGCTGCGCAAGGATAAATAAAAATGAGATCCAGACAGTTGTCAGGAAAGAAGAAAGCAAATTCCTGAAAGCAAAACAGCTTGCCTTTAGAGGCAGGCTGCTGAAAAATGGGGTACAGCAGCAGATTTGTATAGGGGGAGCTTGTTCGGGGTGAAGTGTCTATGTGCTAGGGTGACGTGTGTGTGTGTGTGTGTGTGTGTAAGTTTATTCTTGTGAACATGCAGTTCTTCTGGGAGATCAAATTTAATTAACTCTGTGATTGCAGACCTTATCCTTTGATATGTGGATTAGGTCTGGGTAACTTATTTGGGGGTTTGAGGAAGTTTGCTAATTTTAGTTGATTAACTTAGTTTCAGCTTGACTGCCAATTAGCTAGTGGAGACACTGATTCTTGGACCACTGTGGATTCTGTTAATATTGTAAGGGAAGATGCAAACAGTATAAAGGATAAAATAAGTTTAATATAAAACCTCTCACAGCGCCATAGTTGGCCACCCCTGAGATAGCTGGTGCATCACTGAAGCTATGCAAAAGTCTTCCCACAGTTTATACTTGCCCTGTGGGACATCTGCCTTCTCTCCAAGTTCTCCCAGAATGATCATCCTCCAGTTCCAGAGAGTGGAGGTTCAAATCACCCAATACAACTTGTCTGGTCGGTCTTCATCCGTCCTGCTATGAGATAAAATAGCTGGGTAAGGGATGCTTCCCTGCAGCTGGGAGAACGGTTCAATAGGAGGGACCCTTTAGCTCAATGTCATGAGGCTACAAAATGGCCACTCGCTATCTAGATTAATCTTCAAAACTGATGTTAGAGTTACCATTTTATAGAATAACAGGTACTTTACTACTTGCAGGCTTCATGTGGATGACCATGTGGCTTTGGGGTTATGGTTGTCTGTGTCCATTCCCATAGTATGTCTGAGTAGATAAGAGAGAGATGTAGCTTCTTTTAAGCCACTGTGATAATAATAATAATAATAATAATAATAATAATAATAATAATAATAATAATAAGAAGAAGAAGAAGAAGAAGAAGAAGAAGAAGAAGAAGAAGAAGAAGAAGAAGAAGTAGTAGTAGTAGTTGGAAGGGACCTTGGAGGTCATCTAGTCCAACCCCCTGCTAAGGCAGGAAACCCTATACCATTTCAGACAAATGGCTGTCCAGTCTCTTCTTAAAAATTTCCAGTGTTGGATCATTCACCACTTCTGGAGGCAGGTTGTTCCACTGGTTAGTTGTTCTAACTGTCAGGAAATTTCTCCTTAGTTCTAGTTAGTTAGTTCCGTGAAGCTTCTTTAATTGAAAGAAAGGATATAAATCTGACAATGAAATTGTTGTAAAGTGCCATTTAAAATACTAGAAAATATCTAAAATATACCAATGTAATAACATCTGTAAGCAGGGGAGAAAATGCTGAGAAATGAAAATGACTTAAAAGAGACTCACTTAAAAGAGAATGGAACTGACTTGCATACTTTTGAAGAAAACAGAATGAAACTTAAAAAGAATATTAAATTGAGAATTTGTTAAGAACATAAGAAGAGTTCTTGGGAAACAGAACAAAGTCTACCTAGTCAAACATCAGGATTCCCACAATGGTCAAGTAGGGCTAAGAATTATGTATTTGTTGTTTGTTTGTTTATTGGTTTTATACAATTCCCAACATAATGCCTTCATCCTGTTTTCCTACAACCACAATTTTGTAATGTGGGATGAGAGAAAATCACCGAATCAACATCAGTCAGCCAGTTTTCATACCTAACGGAGGATTAGAACTCAGAGCCTTGGTGGAGCAGTGGGCTAATGCCTCCTTAAGTAAAATCAGCTGCCTGCAATTAGTGCAGGTTCGCGTCCCACCAGGCTCAAGGTTGACTCAGCCTTCCATCCTTCTGAGGTAGGTAAAATGAGGATCCAGATTGTTGGGGGCAATTAAGCTGACTTTGTAATAATGCCGCTTGGGGGGGGTGTTAAAGCCCTAATAAGCAGGCATATACATAGAATGAAGGCTACTGCTAAGCTTGTAAGCTGCCCTGAGTCTTCGGAGAAGGGCGGGATATAAATGGAATTTTTAAAAAAATAAAAAAAATATTCTTCATGTCTCTAGCCCAGCACTGTAACCATCACACCAAACTGGCTCTCAGCTATGATATAGGATCCACAGGGAGCCCTTGAGTAACTTACAAGCATCATGATTTCACTGAATGAATGGTATTTACAATGGATTCTCAGGATGCCAGCCCTTGCAACATCCCCATGGTCACATGATCACAGGCTTGCAATTACAGTATGACTTTGCGGAGTTCCACAGTCAAGTGATTGTGATTTCTGACATTTCCCTGCCAGCTTCCCACAAGCAAAGTCAATGGGGAAGCTGGCAGGAAGTCAGAAGTTGCGGCCACCTGAGGTCCTTGCTTAACAAAGGTAACAGAGAATGCCAGAATTGCCATCACTAAGCAGTGCAATCGTGTGATGTCAGACACTTTATGGCTGTGCAGTTAGTGACAGCAATTCTAATCCCAGTTTTTTCCTTTGCTCTAGTGTTAAGATAGAGTGGCCTGGTCCACATTGAGACCATAATGCCAAGTATTTTGCTTTGCAAATTTCACAAACCGTACACATGTTCCACATCTGCCTGCCTGCCTGCTTGCCTGTCTGTCTGTCTGTCTCTTCTCTCTCTCACACACACACCCTTTGTCTCTTCCTCTTCACTATATGGACCCCACATTTACCTTTCAATAGATAAAAAACTAGGGCAACTACAGCTTACAAATGTACTATATAGTTCAACATCTTCCTGACTCTGAGAAGCCAATGGATAAAACCTAAGTACGCTATGAATCGTCCACATATTTGTTCCAGTAACCAATGTTCAAAGATATAATCCATTACTGTGTTTTATTCTACTGTAAAGTCCCCCAAAACAGAAGGCTATTCCTTCATTTGGTGTCACAAATTCCAGAAGTAGCTGTAGACAATATCCTGGAATTGTGGGCCTTTCAGTTAAACTTACAGATAGGAATCCACTGTTTCTTCCACTGTTGGCATCTTGGGCATCACTTGGGCATTTCTCCCCCCCCCCTTAATCTCAAAAGGATTTCAGAGCCAAGTAAGGCAGACCATACTCTGCTGTTCCGGAAGGCTGATCTGCGTAGCTTGCTGTGCAATGCAGATGATAGCACAAATGGGATCTGAGCAAGGCCTTCCTCTCTAGAAGCACTTGTTTTACAGGAAAGTAATTTCTCTGGCTGCCTTTCCTTTCCTTTTCTTTCCTGCAGGCCCCATAAAAGAGGCCTCAGAAGTGGCAGTGACTCATCCTGACAAGCCAGGGAAAGCTTCTCCCCCCCCCCCTTAATTTCACATGCAGTCCTTGGCACGGAGGTCTGGGCAGAGGTGGGCAGGGTCCACCCAGTCCTTCAATCTCATTAATCATTTGACTCTCCTCTTCCCTCCCCCTCCCTGCACCCACTGCTCAAAGCCTGGTGGGGAGGAGTCTTCCCTTTATTCATTCAGATAACCCTTTGGATTAAACAGAGCCAGCTAAATGTCAAACCAAATCTGAGTCTTGATGCAGATAATCATTTCAATAATATTTCTCCATTTGTGCCCAAACACCAAGGGAATAAAGCTTTTCTGCTGTCAGGTAGTGTAAGACTGCAGTTGGTGTAAATGCTTGACACTGAGCCAGATGGCTTAGCTGTGCCTCAAACATATGTTCAACAAGCAGGCTTGCACACATTGGAATTTTATTATTTTGAACTGGTGAGGCATGCATATTTATTTACTTGACCCTTTCCGGTGTCACTTTGGTTTTAAAACAATCAGTTATAAAGCTCCCTGAAGCAGCAGGATAGGGCAGGCTTTATAAGCCCCTTCACAAGGCAGGAGAGAATCTTTTTCGAGATCTCCATTGATCTATTATTGAAAGGAGATGAAAAGTCCAAACTTACAAGATAGATTTTATATCACACTCAGAAGCACATTCACTTAGTTACAATGCATAGATAATTGTCCAAGGGGGGAAGGAGAGATCCTTCAGAAAGAGGGGGGGAGAGGGAGGGAGGGAGAGAGGAGAGGGAGACGGGGAGAGAGAGAGAGAGAGAGAGAGAGAGAGAGAGAGAGAGAGAGAGAGAGAGAGAGAGAGAGAGAGAGAGAGAGAGAGAGAGAGAGAGAGATTTGTATCAATTGCTTGCCCCACCGCCTTTTTTCTCTTGCTAAAAATCTGTAACTACATTACACAGATATATTTCTCCCCATGAAATCAGCATGCAGGAGTCTGTGACGAAAATAAGATGCATTTGGAATCTTATGTCCACGTGTAGAGTCTGCATAGTTACTTGCAAGTTCACTTCTTGTACTACTTGTGCGCGAACGTGCCAAATAATATTGTTAGGCCCAGAAAACTAATTTTGGGGATCGGGACCCTCTCTGACAACTACCTCAGATGTTTCTGATCCACATAATCCAGATCTCTGAACCCGCCCATTATTTCAGTAATCTGACAGAGACATGCTTGAGCTATTCGGTTCACACACACAGCTCTCTCGTTGCTGTGAAATAGTCTCAAAAGTAGGGAAAGTGAGGCTGTCTTGGGCGATGCCCTTTTCCTTTGCATCAACAGCAGAAGCATTCTTCTTTGTTATCCTATCTAAGAACTGGCCCTTCTGGTCTTTGATATCAAATTACTCAACAGGAGGGGACAGGCGCTAGAGGTGCATTGAGAAATGTGTACGGCGCTCCTCCAACCAAGGGAGTCACCTAATCAAGGTGGCATCTCCAATCTGTGCAACTTTATGTGTCCATTTTGACTGAGGCTTAGAGGCCATGTTGAGTTGCCAAGTGGTTGGGGGCAGCACTAGTTATATATGTGGTAGAGGACCACAGTAGCTTTTTAACCTCCTTCCTGTATTCTTTCAACATGTCTGAGTGTTGGGAGCGCTTGAACTCTCCCATAAATATTGCCTTTCAAATAAGCATATGTATATAATGATTTATTTAGACAACTTCTGCCTTGTCTTTCAACCACACAACCGCCATTTATGGATGGAACCGTTGGCAATTTCCCTTCACTGGTCAGTGAATGGGGCTTACGCTTCATATCCTTGATCCCAGGGTGCCCTTACTGAGAGGCAGGAGACGTGATCTCTGAGGATCCCTGTTCCCCCGACTAGTGGCAGAGAGCAGCAGGTTGTGTCTCTTTTATTTTAAAGTTGCAGGGAAAGTTGAATTTGAGCTGGAGCATAAGACAGATCTGGTCCCGCCATAAAAATGGAGCACAGGGAAAGGATAGCAATACATCTTCCAACAAAATGTTTAGGCTTAATGGAGAAAGATTTTGAAAAAAAGAAAATGGAACATTGATGTTATATATCCTGAGAGCAGCAAGAATGCTCTGTGCACAAAGTTGACTGCTTTAATTAAAGAAAAGAATATCATCGCCTTCATTTCTACTTGGAATCCTTTTCTGCGCTTGGTGCGTGAGATGGGGGAAAAAACGAAACTTTGATTTTGGGTTCTGCTGATTAGGTAGGCTTGTTATAAAAATGACTAGTATATATTATTAGGCAAAAGTAAAAAGTTGAGGCTGTATGTTACAACCTTACACTACTTCACTAAAATGGGTTGGAATTCAATGCCTTTTTTTTCTTTTCTCTTTTACCCTACACTTTTTCCTCTTCCCTTTTTCCTCCCTTACTTTCCCATTTTTTTTCAATTTTCTTTGTATTTTATACTTTGATAAACTAATAAAAAAATTATCAATTCGGGAACATCTTCCAACAAAATGGATACCCATGCAACTTTATTAAAAAGTGCCTGACCATTACAGCACAACCAACGCAAGCTGTGAAAAGGATAACACTGCCGTACATCAAAAGCGTCTTAGCAACAACCCAGACTTCTTGCAACCACATGGCGTCTCCTTAGTACCCAAAGCAACTAAAACCCTCCCAAACACCCAAAGTAAACCAAAAGACCCAGCAGCCCCAAGGGAGAAACAGGATCTTCCAAATGGTACAGTGGATCAGGAAATACGGGTAGTCCTCGACTTACGACTTGTCATTTAATGACCAGTCAAAATTACGATGAACCCCCCCCCAAAAGGTACATCAGATTCCAAGTTCTGATGACACCCCCCCTGCAGTCATGTGATCACATTTTGTATGCTCAGCCACCGACCTGCATTGATGGCTGTTTGCAGTGTCCTGCAGTCCCATGACCATGATTTATGTTTAAACCACCATGTACTTCTGATTTCCAGCAAAAAACAAAAAAAACAAAGCCCTCCCATTGCAAACTTTGGGTTTGTTTAATCGCAGTGGTGTTTGCTTTAAAATGTTGTAAAATTGGGTCAGTCACACAATGACCCACTGAACAACTGGCATAAGTTACAATTGTAATTCCAGGCTCAGTTATAGCAAAGGCTTATATACCGCCCTATAGCACTTTACAGCGCTCTCTAAGCAGTTTACAGAGTCAGCCAATTGCCCCTAACAATCTGGGTCCTCATTTTACCGACCTCAGAAGGATGGAAGGCTGAGTCAACCTTCAGCTGATGAGACTCAAACTGCCAAACTGCAGGCAGCCAGCAGTCAGCAGAAGTAGCCTGCAGTACTGCATTCTAACCACTGCGCCACTGTGGCTCCTGTATATTGCATGAATAGATTTTGCATTGGCTCCTCCCACTTAAAACCCCTCCATCATATACTGGGCTCCATTCCTAAACTAGCCTCCAATTTCTACTTTCCAATAAAGAAAAAAAAGCTTCTATCCTTGGTCCTTCCTATATGCCCTCATTTTAAATGTTGGCAGTCGATGCCAATCTTTACCTGCCTTAGATGCCTGTCATTATGCCATTATGCCATTTTGTGGCCTGTTCGCCTGAATAATAATAATAATAATAATAATAATAATAATAATAATAATAATAATAATAATAATAATAATCAACAGTTGAGCAGGTACACCTTTTGGAAGTCTGGCAAGCTGCACGTTGTCAAGTTCTGTGTGTAATTTAAAAAAAACTATTTTAAACATGAAATTGAGAGAATAATTTGCAGACCGAATCCAAAATAAAACACATGTTATCTATTTGGGTGTAAGTGGTAAGCTAATAGTCATAAGCAAGTAACTGAAAGAAGGGCCAAAAAATGAATTTCATGAAGGAATTATTTATTGCTAATAATTCAGTCACTTTCTAATTTGGACATTACTTCTTATTGGGCATTTTATTGCTCATTTAAAACATTTCATCATATAACCATCAATCACACGTATGCTAAATTAGTTCTTCTGGAGCAGCATTTCAGCCGAATTAGAATAAAAGATATAGATGGGTGCTTCAAAATGCAGCATCTCCTGGGAAAGGAAGTCCTGGGACTTCATCCATCTCTGGGTTCCCACATGCAGCGTTGCCTGATTAACCGTTAAGATGCCATGGAAATCTCAGTTTTAATGAAGGTGCATTACAAGATGGTTAGAGTTTTCAACTTTTCTTCTACCTTTTTGTCTATGAACAACAACCACAAAAAATCACCCCTCAAAAAGAAATCCAAAAGAAAGCCTAACACGTCTATCCTCAATTGGAAATGAATGAAAATTACATCCTGGGTTCTTTTTTAAAAAGAAGTCTTTTCTCAGTGATCTGGGTCATTATTATTTTTTCCCGGATGCATTGCACAGTCAGAAGGCATTGCTGTCCAGTTGTGGTCTTTGTGTTATAATGAGCTGCAATAAGCAAGGCTGAAAATACCTTTTCAGAAAATTTATCCTGATTATTCCGTGTCAGAATGAACAGGGCCAACAGATTTTATAAACAGCAGGTAAGCAAAGCATGTGGCAATAACTGCATAGGGACAATAGATGTCTCTGAAATCCAAGCTCAGTGAGTGGATGAATCATGAGATTTACTGCTGTATGTTGTGGTAGAAAGCTTTAGTTCAGCAACTTGCAAAACAGAACAACTCCACTCTCCAACTGAACATAGGCTTATAGCTATTTTGGCTTCTTAAAAGCACTTTCAATAATAATAATAATAATAATAATAATAATAATAATAATAATAATAATAATAATAATAATAATAATAGAAGTTGCTCCTCCTTCTGTCTAAACTCACTTCCTATTAATCGGGTTACTTTTTTTTAGAGTTGCCAGCACCGTTTTCAAAATTTCTGATCAATGCTTAAGGCAGACATGTCAAACACCAGGCCCGGGGGCCAGATCCGGCCCGCAAAGTAGTTTCATGTGGCCCGCGAAGCCATCCTGGAAACAGTGAGGGAATGGCCCCCACTGCCTTGGCCGTGGCCCAGAGACCCTCCTCCTTCTGCCAGAGAACCTCAGATCTGTCCCACTCCTGCCCAGGCCCCCATAGGCACCCTTGATGCGAACAATGTAGAGCTGGCCATGCCCACCCAGTAGGCCATATGCACTCTAGCCACACCCACCCAGTAGGCCACGCCCACCCTGGCCATACCCACCCGGCCCCATGAGGGCAATCGCAGTGCTGATGCGGCCCTCAATGAAATTGAGTTTGACACCCCTGGCTTAAGGCCTAAGGCAGAGCAGGAGGTCAAAAGCAATCCTTGAAAAGTTAGTTTGCCACACCGTCCTGCTACAATTCCACCTTCCTTTTGACTCAGCAAAGGGACAATTAGCAAGTGATGATGAAATTGCAGTGAAATTGTAGTCTCTGTAAGCCCCCCCCATTGTTTACAGTATTTTGTTTCAAGTAAAAACAAAAAGGTAAATGAGCCTATTTATTTACTAAAGCACAGGTAGTCCTCGACTTACAACAGTTTATTTAATGACCGTTCAATGTTACTACGTTACAGTGGTACTGAAAAAAGTGACTTAGGTCTGCTTTCCGCACTTACCACCATTGCAGTGTCCCCATGGCCACGTGGCCAAAATTTGGCAACTGACTCTTATTCATGACATTTGCAGTCTCACAGGTCATGTGATCACCTTTTGCAAACTTCTTACAAGCAAATTCAGTGGGGGAGCCAGATTCACTTAACAACCATGTTACTAACTTAATAAAGTCAACCAGGAGAGGGTCACAGACATGACTGAAAAGAGTTGTTTCATCCTAGATGTGAAAGCCATTCCTTCCTTCATGTCCTCAATATGTATTTTTCACATTATTTATTTATTCATCTAATGATGTTTTGTTGCTATCAGAGATAGTTGCAATTTATTTTATTTCTCAACAAAATTCTAGAGTTGCTTCTATAAGTCAGTTCTACTAAGAAAAATATATTCATTAGCTTGCAAAGTGTTAACTGGTTTTACCTTCCTTTATTTTATTTTTTAAAAAATTGCCTCATGGATATTTTACATATTTCTTTAGCGTACGGGTAAAAGACAAAATAAGAATAAATGAATTATTATGGAAGCAGGCAGTTCTTAGCTCATTATTCCCTAAAGGATTTGGTATTCCATTGAGTGGAAAATATTGTGTAGTCAGGTAACGCTGACTGCATTACCAGAGAATTGTATGAATTTAGCTTTGCTATTTACTATTAAATGTTATGCTCAGCCCAATAACAAGGCTTCAATGATGCCAATCATTGTCATGATTTACCCTGGAGCGTTCAACAAAATGGCAGCTGATTTGACAACCACAGAAGTGACGTTTTGTTTCTGTGGTCCTGGAAGAAGTAATTGCTTCAGGTGAAACCAGACTCTTATTCTGCTTCTTTTTGTCTCCTATAAACACAGTGAGACAAGCTATTATACAGTGTGGGATTTATCACTGATGCTTGCAGATTAAGAATAAGATTAAGAAAATGGATGCCTGGTATAATGTTAGAAGTGGGATTTCCACTCAAGTTACAGCTGAAACATCAAGAGATATGTTGTATATATGAAACAGTCATCATGGATAACATTTCCCATCATCTCATTATCATGTCAGTATAATGCCTTCAATAGGGACAATTCAGATATAAATCTGTGAAATATGAAATAATTAACAAACACAGTGCATACATTAGACATTTTTCATTCCTCTGGAAGGAATTTGGTTCATCATCAGCCCATTACTAATTGTCTTCATATCCTCTGTCAAACATTTCAAAATATACGCTTGGACAATTTTTACAATCTCCTTGGAGAAAATATTGAATTGCTGAATTATTCCAAGAGTTTGACTATTATTGAATAAATCCAGTGGTATATAGTTCTGTCTCGTGTAGATGGTCTACAGTCTGTAGGTTTGACCAAATAAAGTTGAACAATCCAAAATGATCAGATAGTTCAACTTCATTTCAAACAAAATTTGAAAGCTGATCAGATCAGAATGATGAAGCTTCTTGGATGAAAAGTGTAACATTTTCTTCTTCCTCCTCAAGGAAAAAAAAACAGTCCAGTTGCCTTTTAAAGAAAAAAGCACCTTTAAGGCAATTATGATGTGGATGACTGAGAATCTCCACAGACAAACAATCAGATCTTTCAAATGGAAAATGAAGTAGTAGAAGTTAATATTGTGGAAGCAAGAAGCTCTTTCTTAATTTATCCCAGTAATGTTTTTGAATAGACAATTTCAGAATCATATATTCTGTTATGCATATCTTTAAAAAATAAAGCTTTGAGGCATGGCATTGCTGCTCACTGATCTACCGTTAGGAAGGGAGAAATTTCAGAGGGACCAGATGCGCATACCCCTTCCATTCATTCAACCCTTACACAGATTCCTACCAGAATGTAGTAAGCTCACGAATACTCAGTGCTAGGGCAGATTCTGAAGTATAGCTGAGTTCACTCTGCAGCTGGAGAGAAACTCTTCTGGTTGACTTTCTGCATCTTCTCAAGCTGCAAAAACCTCAGTGACATTTGTTTCTAAAGACAGATGCAGAATCCTCCAGTCTCAGGGGCTCCCTTGCTGGGCTTGTCTAGGCGGCAGATGCTGAGGAATCCCTGCTGTTCTAACTCCTTCCTGTGGAGAAGAAAGTATAGTCAGAGAACTTCAGCCAGCTCCCTGTGGATGACGCCACTGGGATAGGCAGCAGAGCCTGTCCCCTATTCATATCACTCTTTAAATGTATGCAAATGACAAATACAGGAAGCCACAAAACACGTAACTAAAGATGAAGGAAGGAGGGAGTTCTGGATTTTAGCTGTTAATCGACTATTTTCAGCACATAACATTTTTATAGAAAAGAAACAACACCAGCATGAAATAGAAATAACAAATGATCCAATGTGACATTCCACACAAGTGGAAACCTATTGGCACATTTAAGAAGCCCGTAGAGTTAGTAAATCCTAAATACATTTAAGGAATAAGCACTATTGAATATCGTGGACTTTGTTGTTTTTTTTAACCAAGGATGTATGGTTTTGCTTTGTTAATTCTTAATATTTCTCACTGATAATGACCCGTATATTTGACTAGGATAGCAATAAATATATTTAGATGAACTCTTTAAAAAAGAATTCTAACATGGGGAAAAAATAACTAAGATGCTAGAAGATTGCAGAGAAAGGAACGTACGCAAGATATACAAGTCTACTCTGAATTATTTTCATTGTAGTTGTTGCTGTTGTTATTCCAATCCACTCAGTAATAGGCTCTCTAAACAGGTTAATAATTACTGAAGACATCAAGCTCAGGGTTAAACAGGGGAATCCTTGTTGCTCTTTGAGCTGAGTTAACATCATCAGTGGAGTACTTGGAGTGCTCCGCCCTCGTGCAACTTTACAAGTAGGTTTCATGGTTATCAGGGCGGCCTGTTTTGAAGGCAGATTCTTCCTGGAAGTTGCTACCAGAGAGAATACGTCAGAATAGGGTAGGGTAGAGCAGGGCAGGGCAGGGCAGGGCAGGGCAGGACAGGACAGAACAACAGAACAGAACAGAACAGAATAGAATAGAATAGAATAGAATAGAATAGAATAGAATAGAATAGAATAGAATAGAATAGAATAGAATAGAATAGAATAGAATAGAATAGACTTTTTTATTGGCCAAGTGTGGTTGGACACAGAAGGAATTTGTCTCCAGTGCGCAAGCTCAAAGTGTACATACAAGTAATAGTGATAAATCATGGTCACATATAACATAAAAATACATTCATCATAAATCATAAAATACAACACTTCATCATAAATCATAAGACGCAATACTTAGTCATAGAATACTCGCTAAGCAAACAACACAGATCATACTAGGTTGGATACTAAAAACAATATAAATTGTAAGATACAAGCAACAAAGTTATAGCTATAAGAAGATAAGGATACATAATAGGAAAGATGAGGAGAATAATAGTAATACAGTTTTAGTAAGTAGTCTGACAAGTGTTGCAGGAATTAGTTGTTAAGCAGAGTGATGGCGTGGGAGGAAAAACTGTCCTTGTGTCTAGTTGTTTTGGTGTGCAATTCCCTATAGTGTTGTCTTGAGAGAAGTTGAAAGAGTTTATGTCCAGGATGTGAGGTGTCTAGACATTTTTAAAGCTCTCTTTCTTGCTCGTGCAGTATACAAGTCCTCAGTGGAAGGCAGACTGGTAGCAATTGTTTTTTCTGCAGTTCTAACTATCCCTTGAAGTCTATGTCTGTCTTGTTTGGTTGCAGTACTAAACCAGACAGATATAGAGGTGCAAATGACAGACTTAGTAATTTCTTTGTAGAATTGTATCAGCAGCTCCTTGGACAGTCTGAGCTTTCTGAGTTGGCGCAGGGAACTCATTCCTACACTTTGGTTCCCAGAAAGGTCTTTGGGATTTTCTTTTTGTCTCTTCTGAGTTTACAGATTTTCTCTTTCTGTGTGTACAGATACAGCCCAATTGCAATTAATGGATGGAAATCAAAGGCCTGTGTGTAAGACACCGTGTTCAGAACAGCTTCCTCATACTGTAGTGGCCCTCCTGAATGCTTATAGCATTCACTGTTCACTTACAGACACAGAAGGTTAATAACATAAACTGAATTTGGTATTGCTTTATACAGAATTAATGGAGCAACTGAAACATACACTGATGAAATAAATTCACTCAGTAAATAAAAAGCCTGTGATCGAACAAAAACAATCCATGAAAAGAAAGTGACCTTGCTTTCTTCTCTGCAAAACTACCTGTAAATCCACTTCTAACATTCACTTATACACAGCATTTGTGTATAAGTGTATAACCACCACTAGATGGTTAATCTTGTTATTTCTGGCACCAGTGATCAGTTTTGGGGAAAAGATTTCATGCATACTTTTGTTCAACGTTAGCACATTATCATTATGATTGAATTAATGTGTGTGTGTGTGTGTGTGTGTGTGTGTGTGTGTGAGAGAGAGAGAGAGAGAGAGAGAGAGAGAGAGAGAGAGAGAGAACACGCATGCATGCATATTCTGAAGAGTAGCCTTGGTAATGCTGCCTGCACAACATATATCCCACATCTGTCTCCAGCTTCAATGCCAAAGTTAAGAAAGAGAGATATAACTCAATGTGATTTCTAAATTCAGACATTGGATAAACCTGAAACAAGTCCTTCTGAAAATGCAAAGCATCTAAACATCCCATCTCTCTCCCTTTGGTGTCATATTGAAGGGATTTTATTGTGCTTATGATTTTAGTATAAGTTTGACATTAGCAGCTATTTTATATATAGTAACCATTTTATATTGATACTTGTACTGTTATCATGTAATCATTGTTTTGTTATTTTGTAATCATTATTTCGTAGTCAGATGCTTTATGTATTTTTGGAAAAGTAAAAGCCTCAGGTTAAAGGGGAGGGGGGAAAGGAGTCATGGTGGAGCTGTGTATGAGTCATCATCTTGGAATTATTTTCCTGCACCTTTTGGTTCCTAGAACCAAGACCAGATCTCTTTGTTCTGGAAAGGTATAAAAGGTGGAAGACATCTTTGCTGGTTGCTTGCCTTCATCTCTCTACCAGCCACGAAGAGGAATCAGGCAGCCCCTCTCTGCTTTGATCAGTTTGCCTACTATAGAAGAATGGGTGTTTAAAGTTTCGAATCTAGCAGAAATGTCTAAGATTTCTGCTTACTTGAAAGATCATTCACAGGAAAGATATATTTCAGTTTGGAGGAGATGGATAGATTATATTCAGAATAAATATGGGACTAAAAAGTTCCATTTAGCTTATGAGTAGATTTTAGAGGGATATTGTTATTGGTACTTTGTATGTAGTTATGTTAAAGGGGAGTTAAAGCACATTATGAATTTGGTTAATTGTATATTATGCAAAAAATTTATTTAGAATATGATTATTATAACTATAATCCTGTATTTAGCTCTGGGAAGTGGGGGGGGGGAAGTGGGCGGGTTTGGGGGGGATTTGGGGATATATTGTAAAATCTTGTTTTTGTAAAGCTCTTTAATAAAAAGAGAAAAGATTTGTCTGGAAAAAAAATAAAGTTGTAATTCTTTGTTGAAACCTCAGCTCAGGAGTTTCTTTTGGCTGTTTTAAATTCCTGAGTAATGCTGGGGCAATTGTGAGGCTAAGTGGGAAACATATACTGTATGTGTGTGTATGTGTTTATATATATTCAATTCTTTGGAGTTGAAGTCCATGAGTCATAAAAGGGCCGAGTTTGAAGACCCATGCATTAGAGCCATGCTGATGTCACCTGCACCATGAGGCTATCGCAGAAATGGTGGAATTTGTGTCAATTCCGTCATGGGGCTGATGCAAATTACACCCTCTGCCATGAACAGGCCATGATGTATATGACGTTCCCCACCCTTACAGACGCCCACTGGTGGTATCCTTTCGGCCACCTGTATTTTTGACTGGAATATGTTGATTTGAATGCATTAATATTTTTAGTTGTTTTCATATTTTTTTCATTTTTTGGATGGATACTGCCCAGAATCAATTGGAACTGGTTGCCAATAAATGTCAATAAATGAATATTAGGAGATCCAACATGTACAACATAGTATCTTTTTTGAATCTAGTTAATCAGTGACTCCATGGACAAAACCATTTTACTTGGCCTTGCATTGCCTTCTTCTTGAATGCATCTTTTAATTTGCTAAGCCTCTAGCCCTGAGTATCTTGTCTGCTTTCCTATCCAGATGCTAACCAAGGTTGAACCTACTTAGTTTTCAAGATCAGGCAAAGTTGTCAGCTTGATCCTGCTACCTAGCAGACCTTTAAATCTAGCTTCCCTTTATGGGCATCTCTAAATTTATAAGCTATATTTGTCTCTCCTTGTTCAACAAGCATTGAGGGAACCAGATAACATGACTGTCTGGTAGATGTTTACAGTATTCGCCCGAGAAATGATATCTACAGTATCTCCAGAATATCTAAAAGAAACTTAGTCATTTTTAGTCATTTTTCATTTAAATCAGTTCCATCATACACTTAATGCTTAGTATATCTGGCACACATGGAAGCTGAGAGCTGACACATAATTCTGTGAAGCCTACACTATTCACAGTGATACAGGACAAACCAGTGCAAAGCATCAAGGAACATATGCCACAAAAATAATAGCTGTCTCATATTTAATAACTCAATCTGGTTATTAAAGTATATTTGAGCTGTTAGTTGAATTCTCATAGTGCACCAAGCCAAAAATTGATTCACTTAGTTTTGATATGTGTTTAGACTCAACGGTTGTGATTTGCAAAGCATACCTTCTGGTTTAATACAGTGGTACAATCCGGGTAATAATGAGTGATTCGGTGAAGTAAGGTAAACAAACCATTTCTTACTATTTTGTTTGAACCAGTTGAATTTGTAGTTCTGTTTAGACTTAATAGACGTAGGAGCCATGGTGGCGCAGTGATTAGAATGCAATACTGCAGGCTAATTCAACTCATTGCCAGGAGTTTGATCCTAACTGACTCATGGTTGACTCAGCCTTCCACCCTTCCAAGGTGGATAAGATGAGGACCCAGATTGTTGGAGGCAATAGGCTGACACTGTAAACACTCTCAGAGAGGGCTGTAAAGCATTGTGAAGCAGTATACAAGTCTAAGTGCTATTGCTATTGTTATACCAGCAGTTGATATCTATGAACAGAGGTAGAGCTATTTTCATTCACCCAGTTTCACCCATCTTGTGGGGGGGAACCCTGCTGATGCCAGCTTGCAAATCTCCACCATTGAAAGAAAATTCCACAGTTTGTTCTGAAAAAATATTCCAAAATAATTGTGCCCAGGATTGCACATTTAGTTCACACAACTGAAATCATTTTAGGACCAGAATAATATTAATTTACTTTCTGCCTTATTATTTAGTTTCAAATAATAAAATCAGTCTAAAGTTTTGCTAATTGAACTTCATGCAACAAAAGATAGTGCACATTTCTATTCATTCCACTTGATCAGCATAGTTCAGCATTTCTGTTTATCCATTTCCGTTTATCAGGTGTGCAAAGGTTGGACCACTTTGTAAAATACTGAATGAACTTTCAAAAAGATGTAATTCTTAACCCTGTGTTTCCCATCATTCCACTGGGACCAATGTAATTTCAGTGTGAAGATCTAAAATATATGATAATAGACTTAAATACATAGCATTGCATTTTTATAAGAAACACTTCTCTCTGTCCAATAATTTATTGCAACAAAGAAGATGTATATATACAGTACATATATTTAAACTGTTGCAAGTGGTTAGATCCTGTATAAACTTGCAGCCACAGGCAGATCTCTTAGACTTAGAAGACTGCTAAACTGATAAGGAATAATATGACTGCTTCACATTAATTAAATTAATCTGCTAATTATAATCCTGTGTGTAAAATGAGATGAACTGAAAAAATAATATTGTATTAAAGACAGCATCATATGGAATAGGTATGAATTTGTTAATTAACTAACCTCAAGACAATTTGTGCATGAAAAATTGTCTAGTATAGTTTTGTCAAACTTACGATAACTGGCCAGTGAAAAGAAGAACTTTATTGGACAACATCCTCATTCTTTCTGATCTGTAGTGTTCAAAATGAAAAATAACAGAGGAAGACATGCTATTAGATCAAGTCTAGAAACTATGGTCACTTCGTTCACTTAATGTAAAGATGAATTTGCATGTGCACACTAGTAGTTGAACTTTATAAATTTCTGAAGGTACAAACCTGGCTAACTGAACCTTAGGGACTATAGAACTGATCTGTTTTAGACAAATTAGAGGAATGTGGTAGACAGATAGATTAGAATTCTGGACTAAGTTGTTTCTTATCTCAAGATGGTATCATGCACGTGATGTCTCTTTTTAAAAAAAATGTTTCAGGAACAGGAAGATTCCTTTATTTGGTAAAAATGCATATAGACCTCAATGAAGCTGTCAGTCCTCACTCACCGACACTCCTAGTGTGCCTCTTGAAACCAAAAACATAATTTAAAGGGAAGGTGACGCATTTGTTGCTGCCATAGTTCATCAATTCAGTATCAGGATCCCTTGTTAGTTTACTGCAGATCACCTGTACTGTGGCTCCTGATTTGGTTTCTGCTGGGAACACAGATATATAATCACATTCCAAAGCCCAACTGTGGGTGAAATCTATTTATCAGCACAAGAATGTTTTCATGATTCCACATGCTTTGTATATGGAGTTGCATCCAATTGTGTTCATCACTCAATGAATGGGATGGACGCGATTCTCCCTCCTGCTTTGTTTGATTCAGCAGCAGGATATCCTGGGTAGCCTCCCACCTCAAGATGTAGTCCAGTAATGAAGTGAGATTAATTCATCTGTGAATAAATGAGGTTAAAGCTGAAGATATGGAAACATTAGCAGCTTCAGCATATGGCTTTGCCAGCAGTGTTCTACCACAAGGGACAGAAAGGCAAAGTAGCAATAGCAACAGCACTTAGACTTATATAGTGCATTACAGCCCTCTCTAAGCAGTTTACAGAGTCAGCACAGTCTGGGTCCTCATTTTACCGATCTTGGAAGGATGGAAGGCTGAGTCAACCTTGAGCCTATCAGGATCAAATTCATGGTATGTGGACAAGTTAACCTGCAATACTGTATTCTAACCACTGTGCCACCATGGCTTCTAGTACTGAGACCTTGGCCTTGAAGGGGTGGGCCCTGAACTCACTAGTGGAGATTTGGTATCAGTAAAGGACACCAATAGTGGAGACTGTTGGCTTGCCCTTTCTCCCAGGCCCTAGTAGAGAAATGGCACAGCTAGGGGGGAAAGCTGCTGGTGGAAAGGGCCATGGTGACACAGTAATTAGAACGCAGTATTGCAGGCTAATTCTGCCAACTGCCAGGAGTTTGATCCTGAGCAGCTCAAGGTTGACTCAGCCTTTCATCTTTCCAAGGTCAATTAAATGAGGACCCAGATGACTGAGGGGCAATATGCTGATGATGGAATCTGTTTAGAGAGGGCTGTAAAAGCACTGTGAAGCGGTATATAAGTCTAAGTGCTGTTGCTATTGTTACTTTGCCTTTCTGTCCCTTGTGGTGGAACACTACCGGCAAAGCCATATGCTGAAGCTGCTAATGGTTCCATATCTCCAGCTCTAACTTCATTTATGGTATATAAGGCTAAGTGCTATTGCTATTCTAACAGCAGTGATAGTTTGCAGGCTCATAAGAGTAAATATCAGAGCTCAGCACAAGTTGGAAGCTGATTCATTGAAGTTAAGATTTTATAACAGCTAATACTCTTTTTCAGCTTTTGCAGAAGCCTGAAGAGGGAGGAGCAAAAGAGAGGCAACGTAGATATGTGTGGTTCAAAATATTTCTGAATCATTTTCAAAGCCTGCCTAGCCCTAATAGATAATGCTGACGCTCACAGGCTCCTTATTTCTAATTGACTTGAAAATAGTCAAAACTCCTTGAATCAATGTCAAGTAGATTTTAAATTGGGCTTTAAAGGGTTGGGAGACGCAAAGGCTAGTCATCTGGAGAATCCCCAGTACAGATTTTGGAATGGAAGAAAAATTAGGTTATGCTTGCATATATATTGAATGTAGTCCAAATCAAATGCAGAGAATAATATATGTCCAATGTAGTTCAATTTTGCTTCAGTTTTTTTGGTGACTATATTTTTTACGCAGCCTTAAAGGGTAATTTTATTGAGCTTTTTTGTTGTTTAAGCGGCTTTGTGTCTCTTCTGTCCCTCTAACGTTTAGTGTGAAAGGACAGTTAGTCATATATAGTTGCTCCAAAGTGAGAGTGAGCGAGAGCTGAGCTCAACATTTCTGTTGCTGAGACAGTTGTTAAATGAGTTTTGCCCCATTTTACGACCTTTCTTGGCACAGGTGTGAGGTGAATCACTCCAGTTGTTAAGCTAGTAACACGGTTGTTAAGTGAATCTGGCTTCCCCTTTGAAATTGTTTGTCGGATGGCTGGAAAAGGTGATCACATGACCCCAGGACACGGCAACCGTCATAAATATGAACCAGTTGCCAATGGTTTGTGTTTTTTTAATCATTATTATTTTTATTATTTATTAAATTTATATGCTGCCCTTCCCCCTAAGGACTCAGGGCGGCTCACAACAATAATTTTTTTAAAAAAACATAGAATACAAAGATTAAAAAAGAATTAAACAAAATAGAGAAATAAAGGACAATTTAAGCCGATAAAAACCAAATTTAAAAACCATGATCAGTCCAGGCCCGTTTGTTGGAACAGCCATGTCTTCAGGTCATGGCGGAAGGATTGAAGGTCGGGGGCCGTCCGCAGCTCCGGCAGCAGTTCGTTCCAGAGGGTCGGTGCGCCCACAGAGAAGGCTCTCCCCCTGGGGGTCGCCAGCTGGCATTGCCTGGCCGACGGAACCCTGAGGAGGCCGACTCTGTGGGAGCGAACCGGGCGATGGGAGGTTGACATTGGCAGCATGGGGATGCTGCAATGGTTGTAAGTGTGAAAAAGGGCCATAAGTCATTTTTTTCAGTGCCATTGTAACTTCAAATGGTCGCTAAATGAATGGTTGTAAGTTGAGGACTATGGGAGCATGGTGGCTCATATGGTTAGGATGCTGGGTTGATGATCCTGCGCTCGAGACCCCAGTGCTGCTGTGTGGTGGGGGTGAGCTCCTGTTATTTGCTCCAGCTCCTGACGACAGCAGTTTGAAAGCATGTCATTGCAAGTAACACCAGCTGCCTGCAATTAGTGCAGGTTCGAGTCCCACCAGGCTCAAGGTTGACTCAGCCTTCCATCCTTCCGAGGTAGGTAAAATGAGGACCCAGATTGTTGGGGGCAATTAAGCTGACTTTGTAATAATGCCGCTTGGGGTGTGTGTGAAAGCCCTAATAAGCAGGCATATACATAGAATGAAGGCTACTGCTAAGCTTGTAAGCCGCCCTGAGTCTTCGGAGAAGGGCGGGATATAAATGGAATTAAAATAAAATAAAATAAAATAAAAGTAGATAGATATCACTTCAGTGGGCCTGTTGATGGGGACATGAAAGGACCCCCCCCCCCAAACTGGACATCTCCTGGGCAACAGTGATGTCATTTTGCCTAATCTTTTCAACCCTGAAGCGCGTTAGGCACTTCCGACACGAATGTGAACGAGTCGGAGACTACCTGTACATGTCGTATGTCCAGTTTTATTCAGTTTGTTAACAACCTTTCTTGCATTCCTGATTGTGTGCTCAAGAAGAAAAGCAGAAAAGAGCCCCCTTGCAAAGATTGCATTTTTAACTCAGAATCAAACAAACCGTTCTTTGCCTTCCACTAAATAAAGGTATAAAATAAAAGTAAATTGCACCTACCAATGATTTTTTTTCCCTTCAAAAAAATGAAATGGAGCTGAAGTTGACTTAGGATATAGTTCTCTATCCTCTCAGTCATTTTTGTGATGTTTTTTTCATAAACTCAGCTGCTTCTGGTTTGCCCTCTAATAATACTCAGAAGGCTTATTTCCCCTGTATAACTCTATGTAAACATAAAGTTGAGAGAAGGGTATTTAGACTCATCCTCCAGGAATGCTGCTTTTCAGAAAATGCTTGTTTACCCAAGCCACTAGTTTTCAAGACTATAACTTGCATTTTAAAAATCATCACCATCGGGGAAATTGATAGCCTTTTCAATCAGGTTCTAGTAAAATGGATTCATCCTGAGTTAGCATGTGCTTTGCTTTGCCATGAAAAATCTTGATTTTCTGGTAGTACCTGCCTTGCTAAATCATTGTTCCTGTTTTGCATTCTTGAAAATGCTGCTCAGCATGATTGGCTCGCAAAGCAGCTTTGGGTGGCCCACCAGGCACCTTGTCCTAAAGACCAAGGTAGATAGGGCAGCAAGATGGAGATGGCTCTGAACTGGGTTTGACAATACAGACCACTTCCCTACCAGCCTTGTCCCTTGAACTCTGTGAAACAATTTTGCACTATTGTGTGAGTATTCTCACTGCTACACTCTTGTCCTTCCGTGGAGTGAGCCAGTTTTCATTCCATAAGGATGCTGGTACTGCACACTTGCCTTGATTCTTCCCCCCTAGTGTCCACTGTATGAAGGTGCCTCTTGAGCATGTGTGGAGGATGGAGGGATGGTGGCTCTTCAGCATGTTGGGTATAGGAAGAAGAAGGAACATCCCACAATTAAAGTGAATTTGGGCTCATTATTGTGTCAGCTTCTCTTTCCCCACCTGAACCACACAGTATCATGGCAATATGGACACATGGTTGATCTAACCCAGCATCAGCCTATGGGAATAAAGACCTCAGTGTTAAATGGAAGGTCTGCAGGGAGTTAGGCTGGCGACAGGCTTCTGCTTGGCAGTAAATCCCACTAAACTGCTTGATTCCTAATAAAGATCTTTAACATTACATATCTGTTTAGGTAGAGGATAGGACTTATAAAACCTGCATGAGAATGGATGGATGGATGGATGGATGAACACATCCCTAAAAAACGTCTGTGGAGATTCTTGGTCATCTAGGTCATGGTTGTCCCAAAGATGTTTTTTTGAAAGGCAACTGGTTTTTTGGGGTTTTGTTTTTCTTGAAAACATTTTGCTTCTCATCCAAGAAGATTTTTCAGTTCTGAACTGAAGCATCTTCCTGGATGAGAAGTGAGACATCTTAAAGGATAATCAAAGACCAGTTGCCTTTTTTTGGGGGGGGGAACCACCTTTGGGGTCCCTAATAAATGTTGCATGGCATGAGATTTTCTAGATCTTTTTTTTTAATTGTCAATGTTCAAAATAGGTTCCACTCTGAGGATGGAAGATTAGCCCACCCTGAACACATCCTGACGTAAGATGACAAAAATGGAAGTTGAATGATATTTTCTTCCGTGATTAAGGAGAGGTCCATTAATTAACATTACTAGATCTTCCTCTATGAGTGAAAATAAGTGTCATTTAAGTGTATTACATTCCCTTTTTTATCCGATTATTTTTCTTAATTTAACACCTTTACATACCTAAAGAAATTTTTTAAAGGCTCACCAAGCTCTATTCATTTGTAACTGTTGGTTGTCTCAGTTTGGCCTTTGTATGTTTCAGAGCCAGAATTTAATACCAAATTGTGTTCATTGATTTCAAACTGAGAAAATGTTGTTTGTGTTGAAATGAAATTCTTTAGAGCAGACAGAAAATCTGATCTTGTAAAAAAAAAAGTCTTTCCAATAAGATTCCTTTTTAACCTTCCTCCCGGCTTCCAACAAAAGTCTTCTCTCAAACATTAGAGGTAGGTACCTTGTGGGTTTTCAGAAATTATAGTTTACAGCTCACAGCAGAGCCATGCTAGGGGAGACTGGGAACTGTAGTTCAGGGACATCTGGAGCACCATTTACCCTTTACAGGTAGTCCTTGACTTACGACCACAATTCAACCCAAAATATCTGTTGCTAAGTGAAACATTTGTTAAGTGAATTTTGCCCCATTTTATGACTTTACTTAAGTGAATCACTGCAATTAGTAAGTTAGTAACCTGGCTGTTGTAAGTCGAGGACTACCTGTAAATAAATAGGCTTGTCTACCAAAGACAGATCATGGTGTGGGAACCTAAGCTGGAGTTAACTTAACACCATTCCTTTGGTGACCGTTCAAAGTTATAAGGGCATTGAAAAATGTGATTTATGACCCTTTCTCACTCTTCAACTGTGGCAGCCTCCGCATGGCCACACGATCAAAATTCAGACGTTTGGCAACTGGCATGTATTTATCGCGGCTACAATGTCCCAGGGGTCACGTGATCACCTTTTGCGACCTTCTGACAAGCAAAGTCAATGGGGAAGCCAAATTCACTTAGCAATTGTGTTACTAACTTAACAACTGCAATGATTCACTTAACAACTGTGGGAAGAAAAGTTATAAAATGAGGCAAAGCTCACTTATCAATTGTCTTGCTCAGCAACATAAATTTTGGACTCACTTCTGAGTTGTAAGTCGAGGACTACCTGAAGTTTGCCTGGCTAACTGCGGTGGGATTTTGTTGCTGTTCTTTGGAGAGAAAAACACAGACCAAATGGGATCCATCTCCAACAAGATTATTTCCTGGGGATAAATGGCTCCTGATCTGTTATCACTCTGTCTCACCTCTTCCTTCAGAAAAGGACAGAGGAGCAACAGAGCAGCAAATAAAGAAATCCCATTACTGAGCATCATTTCTGTAGACAGACCCTGCATCTTGATATTTAGGAAGGCTTTGCTATCAGATGGTGGTCTGTAAATTCCAGATGAAGTGGCATAAAAGGTCTCAGAACAAACAAGCAAACATGAAGTTGTCATACATGCCTCCTAAGAGTGATGTCTACACACATGGGCACACCATGTCCTAAATTCTTCCCGTTTCAATTTCAGGAAATGAAAAACAGGTAGTCCTCAACTCCTGACTGGTCACTTAGCGACTCTTTGAAGTTATAATGGACCTACCTTGAGGCCCTACTTAAGAACTGGCTTCAAAGTCACGACAGGTACTGACTGCAGTGGGCTGGCTCCATTACAGTCGCATGTGGAAGACTAGCTGCATAAAGACACTTGACTTGAGCAAAGCCTTCTCTCATATCAGCTCCACAAAGGCAAGCGGGTGGCCCCTCACTTATAATCACCAAGGAAAGCAGGCTTTCATTTTGCTCATTTTGCAACCTCTGCTTGACACAGTTTCGGCATCGGCGCTGGGGAAGCTTTGCTGAACGCTGGCCGAAAATATGCTGCTGAACCCTCTCGGCGCTGCACCCAGAGAGTCAAATGCTTTAGCCAGTGCTTTTTTTGTGAAAGAAAAAGGTGCCGGAACTCACACATGTCATACAACCCACCTTGCCTACCCTACAAGGTTCCATCCAAAAAAGGTACCGGAACTCCGTTCTGAGCGTTCTATGAGAAAAAAAGCCCTGGCTTTAGCAATCCCTTGCTTCCAGCAAGACTCGCCTGAAGTTTGGGCAAGCAGTGTGGAAAGTTTTGCTACCCCCACCCCACCCCGTTTCTCTGACATGCCTTCACCAGAACCTCTCCTGACTCTGAAAGTGACAGTGAAGAGTAGGGAGAAGCTTCCACAGTTTTGCTGAAAGCAAAGCTCATTAGGGGAAAAATTGCACATTTGCTTTAAGGAAGAGAAATCATATCAGAGCAAAAGGGGTGGGGGTGGGGGTGTGTATCTTGCTCCACTGATGGATCTACAGCCTCGTCTATACAGGTAGCCCTCAACTTATAACAGTTCATTTTTTAAAAAAAAATTATTTATATACCGCCCTTCTCCCGAAGGACTCAGAGCGGTGAACAGGGCAGACATATAAAAAATACAAAAATACAAAAGTTAAAAGGAATTAAACATATGCCCAAGCTAAAAACAGTAAATACATATATTACAAATGACAATAAAAACCCAACCCATCCCCCATCAGGCCAAGCCGGCTTGTTCAAATAAATGTGTCTTTAGATCGCGACAGAAGGAGCGAAGGTCGGGCGCCATCCGGAGCTCAACCGGCAACCGATTCCATAGCTCCGGGGCGCCCACAGAGAAGGACCTCCCCCTGGGGGCCACCAACTGACAATCTCTGATCGGTGGCACCCTGAGGAGGCCCTCTCTGTGGGAGCGTACAGGGTGGAGGGAAGTTGATGCCGGCAGCAGGTGCTCCCCAAGGTACTCCAGACCCATGCCATGTAGGGCCTTAAACACCATTACCAGTACCTTGAATCTCACCCGGAAGGCAACTGGTAACCAATGCAGCTCACGGAGCAGAGGTGTAACATGGGAGTATCGGGAGACTCCCAACACAACTCTCGCGGCTGCATTCTGTACCAGTTGGAGCCTCCGAGTGGTCCTGAAGGGCAGCCCCATGTAGAGAGCGTTGCAGTAGTCCAGATGAGAGGTCACGAGTGCATGAGTGACCGTACATTTAGTGACCATTCAAAATTACAAGGGCACTGGAAAAAGTGACTCAGGACCATTTTTCACAGTTACGACCTGTGTAGCATCCCCATGATCACGTGATCAAAATCCAGATGCTTGGCAACTGGTTCATGCTTATGACCGTTGCTATGTCCCAAGATCATGTGATCACCTTTTGCCACCTTATGACAAGCAAAGACAATGGGGAAGCCAGATTAACTTAACAACCGGGTTACTAACTTATCAACAGGCAGTGATTCACTTAACATCTGTGGCAAGGAAGGTTGCAAAATAGGGCAAAACTCATGTAACAAATGTCACACTTAACAACAGAAAGTTTCAGCTCAATTGTGATCATAAGTCAAGGACTACGAGCCTTGAGCCTTGAAATTCAATCACCGTACCAGAACTTTCCCAAGCAGTGTGATGAACAGGGCTTGCTCAAGTGATATCAATATCAAATAATCCATCAAACAGCTAAATCCATCCAACATCCTTCTCAGCTTCATCCAGATATAGAAGCTGCTACAGTATTTGAGACTCTAGAACAGGGGTGTCAAACCCGATCACATCGCGGGCCATATCATGACATATTGTGACTTTTTTTTTGCCTTTGCGGGTCTGGGGTGGGTGTGGCCTGTGCAGGCCGCATTCAGCCCACGGGCTGCATGTTTGACGTGCCTGCTCTAAAAGACCTGATAGTCCATTTAAACTTTGAATTGCCTTGGGATCTCTTGAAGCATTTCAAAGGCCTCTGATTTGATTCAGAGTCTCATATTTTTTTTCAAAGAATCTATTCAGAAAGATGCGGTTGAGCCTGCTTTAATCTGGAAGCTCTTCACAGCGCTAATTAAAACAATATTAAACAATATCCTAATTGTTCCACATGATACATAATATCCATGATGCCTTCATGCAGAAGAAGAAGGGGATAGTAGAAAGTCCTCCCAAGATTAAGAAGCATCCAGAGCAGAGAATGAAAGTTTGTAAAGAAAGTACTGAACACAGACTTCCTGTGGTATCAAAAGGAAAATTTATGCATCGCCTTTGAGTTCAACTTCTCCATTAAAGCTTTTTCCCTATAATCTAGGGAGTTCTTATCTTGGTGACTTATGATGTTATGGAGGGGCTCATGCATGGAAAATGTCAATAGAAATAGTAACTCTAGAAGGGAAGGGCCTCCTAATTAGTCCCCATTTAGATTTTATGATGGCTTTGAGATCTGCTCATCCTGACAGTGCGCACTCTGGTTACATATTGTTCTAGCCTGAGGGAACCATAGGAAAATCCAGATTTATTGTACCTATCATACCAGCATATTTCATTTGCCATTATGAGCAGCCATCTCACAATGATGCAGGAGTATTTATTACAGATTAAATTGTAGGACCTGGATGGTTTAGTGAGGTTCTTGAGGTATCATTTATGTCATTAACGGGCTCATTATCAGATCTGCAAATCTCAATTTTTTCCCCTCCTGCCTGCTCTTTCTTTCTTTCTTTCTTTCTTTCTTTCTTTCTTTCTTTCTTTCTTTCTTTCTTTCTTTCTTTCTTTCTTTCTTTCTCCTTCATACATTCTGTTTAAGAGCAAAGCTTAATGCACTGTGTATAGGAAAGTCTGAGTGCATCAGATTCGAATGCAGGGAATGACAAATCAGTGGTATTGTTATTTGCGTTGGGAGGGATATTACCAAATGCAGAACTATCTTGATTTTCAGAAGGGCAGGCAAATTATATCTTACTTGACAGAGGATCATAAATTACAATGCCAGTCTGTGAGGTTAACCTAAAAGAAAGGATACAAATCTTGCAATTCTTGAGGAGGAATTTCAAGGGATCATTTTCCATATGTCTCCTCCTCCTCCTCCTCCTCCTCCTCCTCCTCCTCCTCCTCCTCCTCCTCCTAATTACTCCCCATCAAATGAGGTACGGATGGGAGAAAAAAACTGAGGAAGGTACTAATAGAGGGAGTAATTTAATTATTGTCTCAAGAGACCAGGCAACATAACTGTGCTGCGATACATAAAATGGCACAGAAAGCCATTTCTCCTAATGTAAAATTTTCCTTTTGCAGGAAAGATTGAGAGAGGGTTTAGAACAGCTATATCCATGTTTGTTACTAATATTATTTTGGTATAAAAATGGGAGAGATTCTTTTGTTTATGATGGTTTTGGTTATTTAACTATTTATTCCAAAACTACACCCTCTAGGGACACTTCAATAAAATACTGCCTCCTAGGGTAGGATTTAGTTATATTATTTGATTTTATTGTGGTGTGTCCCTCCTTGATGATATTTGTCCTATCTACTCTTCTATATTGCTTTTTCATAAAACCTGGGGGCTGGCATTTAAGTTGTTGTGTTCTTTGGTATTAAAATGTACATCTCACAGGCCCAGAAGTCCATGCAGGATTGCTATGTTCCTGTGACAAGTTGCATAGGAAATAAGTGCCTCTTGGTGTGATTGGCTGAGATCAATTCATTTCTTGATTTCTTCCTAAAACATATTTTTAGATTGTTGGGGAGGGGTGTATGTGGTATCTACCATATCTTAAAATAATTGTTACCTTTCCTAAAATACTCTGTGGTTTTGCATGTTTAGAAGGATGGAACCTTGTGTGAATGATTTATTTTCTATATTATGTGATACATTTTTGCAATTATACAAAGAGATTCCTAAGGACTTGAGTGAGTTGAAAAGTTGAAAATAGGAAGCTCTCAGTCAGTTTATCCCTTAAATAGGGAGTTGGACTAGAATACCTCCAACTCTAATACTCTGTTATTCTGTTATTCTTCCATCAAACACTGCACTAACTGAAGACTGTTTTCTGCACATTACAGTTTGCAGCGGAAAACTGTGGATTTCAAACAAAGTGCCTTTCATTTGTTGCCAGTCTAGCCTTCTGGACAAGTGTCACTATATGCATTTCACCCAATGTTTCATTTGTTGTCCTTTAGTGGTGATCACTAGCTGTAGTTCAGATCTTATAGCCCTGGTACATGTCTACATCTAAAAATGTAACGTATGAAAGAAAGAACTCCAGGTGGAATAAATACTACATTTAGTCAATTATCCTATTACCTACAATCTTCTCTTGTCCAGCAAGCCATTTAGCACAACCTAACTAGGGGCTTACAACTCCATGTTTTTATTTGCCTCGTTAAATGTGTAGCAGCACAACTCTTTTGTGTTGTAAAATAAAGTTCCTTGTGCGTGCTACTATACTGTGCATACTAACTATATATTTAGTGTATGAAGTTCCAGTGCCTGTAACAAAATGTGTGTGAAAGAATGTTTTTTACATCTTACTCCACAGTACTTTTAAAAAGAAAGGAAAGCTACACCAAGCTTTCCTGAAATAAAGGTCAAGTCTTAAAATAAAAGCTCTCTGGAATAGCTAAGAAGTTTGAATGAATGTTTTCAATTGAGAAATTATATTGTTAAAAGTAGCTGAATTAACATTACCTTATTCCTCACTGCCATTCCAGATGAAGGATGTTCTAAAGAGGTTTATGGATTTGCCTAGCAATATAAATGGTGAGTAGAATCAGAGAAAGGAGCAAAAGATTGAAAGCTAAATAGAAAGAGAACAGGGAAACAATACACGTTATTCCTTGAAAATATCAGTAAATATTAAATAGAACAAAATAAAGTTTACTATTTGCCATGTCAGCCAGAGAATAGTACAACAGTTAGATTCATTTTTTTAAAAAAAGCTTTTAAATGATGAAAATATAGGAGCTAAAAGTCAAAACGTCATAATTTGAGGTCTGCGCACACAGATGCAAATCAGATTAAGTCATTTAACACTTTTTTATAAAATGAAGCCATCTTAGATATTTCAGCTTACTCTCATCAAACTGCCCTTCTTCCACATCTCTTGACCTACTTTTCAATATATGGTTACTATTTTTAAAAAGTAAAAGAGAAAAGACGCATGTCATTTAGTTTTAAAATAGCAAATTGCTACTTGTTCATAAAATATTTAATTTGTTTATAAAACGGCGTTTGGTTCTGTCATGAGAGATTATTTTACCTTTATTTATTTTATTATGCTATTTAGGCACTTTTAAAAAATGTATTAAAATTAAATCTGAACAAAAAAAATCTGGGACAAATTATTTCCTACATTCCTAGCTGTTATTTAACTCACAATGCCTGTTCAAAATATTCTTAAGATTGAAGGCAAAAGACCTCAACAATTTCACAAATCACAAAGGTCCCTTAAGCACAATTTAACGTCTTTACTCATACCATTGTTTTCTATAAGATTGGCTTTAATGCTCTATGTAAATGTACCCATCTTCTTTCTAAAATATGTGTGTAAGGGGAGGATCCATAAATACAGAAATGCATGGAATATTTTTCAGCTTTTCCCCTGATAATTTTTTTTTAAAATGGGTTAGCAATGAATTGCAATTATTTTCCTTAAAAAGACTCTACCTGAGTGATGGCCAATTAAAGAGAACTTAGTACTAAATGAGTGTGCTTTCACATTTCAATGTACTATAGGCACACCTGAATAAATAAAACCCTTAATTGCTATAGTCTTCTTGATATAAGAGAGTTCTGGCTGTAGGTTCTTTATAATGCTTCTGTCGCTGTCTCTCAATACTTGCTCTGTGCAATATACTCTTAATATAAAGCCTGCTTATTAATCTACATTTCTTTTTCCCCCTTTTTCTTTTCTTGTTCTTCCTTCTTTAAAAAAGATTAGTCTAGACTGTTCTTGTAGCAGTTCTCAGTGGGTTGCCGTAGGAACAAAGGACCCAAGTAAATATGCTTATGGAGAAGAAATGACTACTAATTAAACGTGAATAGCATTTATAAATTGTCCAGTTCTCACAGAAAGCTGAGCTTAATATGCATCGATATCCTAGGCTAGTGGGGGAGGAAGCAGAGAAAACAGCAGCTACATACATATTTTTTCTCTTTATTAAAAAAACGGGGTGTGATACACACTGTTACTTTCAACCCACCTGGAAAGTGCAGACCAAAATTTTAAAACATAAATGCTGTTCATACATTTCCCCCCCCCTTGTTTGGCTCTAAAACCTATTAATGTCATATATGAATGCTTTTCTTGCAGTTCTGTGTCTGATAAAAGACATTGGGCTGAGGGGTAGAAAGGCTGACTACGTTGAATATTTCTTCACCAAAGCTTAATTTCTCTTTTATCAAATGACTGTAATGTCTAGGCTCTTTTTATAGGGTTTTTTTTAAGTGCTTCACAAGAATTTCTGTACCATAGGGCATTCCTCACTTTTGATAGACTGAGAAAGCGATGTTTCAGCTTCACGTGGCTGATGGAAGTGATAGATCTTTAAAATGAGAGGGAACAAGCTTACATTGAATTTGTGTTCATCTGGGGAAGGGGAGTGAGGGTCACTACATCCCCAGAGACGACAAGCTATCATTTTGGTTTTTTTAAGTCTTGAATCAGCATTTATGCATTTGTAATAGGTTGGACAAAACACATAAGAGAAAAATTCTTGGCAACAGAGATGAGAGACGGCAATTTTTTTCTCTTTCACTTCACTGTATTTATTGTACAGAAAAGAAATCAAATGACTCAAAAGACACATATACACACCACACACCACACACACACACACACACACACACACACACACACACACTGTTGCTCCTGGAAATCATTCTAGTTCTCCCGTGCAGGAAACACACGTTTTCTTTGGCCACACCCCTTCATATCCCAATGCTGACTGAGCTCCGCCTCTCCGGGATGTGTTGGGGCTTGCTGGCCTGCCATTTAGGGCAAACAAAAAATAGAGACATTCTACCATGGGTTCACAGGCCCATATTTCATCTCTTGATTTTGTCATGGAACCTGAGGCATTGAATATTTGAGAAAATTACATCTCCTATGCAATGGATATGGCACAGCCTGTAGTTGTAAATGATTAATTAGCTTTTGTTCAATAAGAGGAAAAAATAATATTGTGCCTTTGATGTATTGATGAGTACAGAATAAGCAGAGCACAAATCCCTGCCCTAAGGACCTTATTTGTGCATTTAAAATTTAGACTAGGAAAAGCACAAGAAGAAGGGAAGAGAAGGAAAGCGGAGATAACCAAGTGTTCAATTACGGTGCTAAGGCTGTGTTGCAACATTGATTGGTTGGTGGGTTAAGTGAATGGGTTTGTAATCAACAAAAATGATACGGGAACTAGGAGACGATATCCCCATTCTTTTCCTTCCCATATTCCAGTCAGAAAAGCTAGCAGCAAATTATTGGGTATCCATAGTGTGGCACCTGTCACTCTATACCTCTAGGTTTCTTCTGTATTTCCTCTTGTGTCAATCCAAGGGAATGGTTCAAGGGCGCTCGGAGGTTCTTTGGGCTCTCCATTGCCCAAACCTTATTACACCAAGTAAAACATGTTACCTTAGACCAGGGGTAAGCAACCTTGGCTCTTTTATGACTCGTGGACTTCAACTCCCAGAATTCCTGAGCCAGCATAGCTGGGAGTTGAAGTCCATGAGTCATAAAAGAGCCTAGGTTGCCTACCCCTGCCTTAGAGTAAAGAGGCCTCCTTATATGCATCTTCAGTTTGTTATTCACTGCTGCTAATATCACCCCTTTGCATCAATAGCAGCCCAAGGACCACAGGGATTGGCACCTGCCAAACTTTTCCTAGGCATGTGAACTGCAGCAGGAGTCCCCATTCTGATGAAATTTTGTAGTGATAGCAAAACTAAAGCAGCTACTGTGCTGCCCATTTAATCCAGGAAACATTCTAGTAGATTCCAGATTCCTGATATAGATTGCAGGATTGCCCCTAACTTTGTTTTCTCCATTCTGTACTTTATTATACCAATATATATTTTTAAATTTCTTATACATTTACACCAGAACAGATAATGATACTTGTGCTTGCAGTCATACACTGGAAAACATTTCATAGTAGTTGCCAAACATAACACATAGTTATATGGCATAACTGTCATAACTTGAAAAATTGTAGGAAGAAATTACAAAATAACAATCCAGATATATAATAAGCTGTAGGCTAAGGTCTTGTGAATTCTGGTTTCTTATTGGAATAAATGAAGATTACGGATATACAGATAGTCCTCAACTTACAACAGTTCATTAAGGGACTTTTTGAAGTTACAATGGGATTGAAAGAAGTGATTTATGACTGTTTTTCACACTTATGACCGTTGTAGCAGCCCCATGGTCACATGATAAAAATTCAGATGCTTGGGAACTGATTCATATTTATGACGGTTGCAGTGTCCTGGGGTCACGTGATCACTTTTTGTGACCTTCTGACAAGGAAAGGCAATGGGGAAGTCAGATACACTTAGCAACCATGTTACTAACTTAACAACTTCAGTGATTCACTTAACAACTGTGGCAAGAAAAGTCGTAAAATGGGACAAAACTCACTTAACAAATTTTTACTTAAAGCCACTCATTTAGTGACCAAAGTTACAACAGCACTGAAAAAAATGACTTCTGACTGTTTTTTTACACTTAGGACTATTGCAGCATCCGCTTGGTCACTTGATCAAAATTTGGATGCTTGACAACTGGCATGTATGTATGACAGTTGCAGTGTCCAAGGTTTGTGTGATCCCCTTTTGTGACCTTCTGACAAGCAAAGTTAATGAGGAAGCCAGATTCAGTTAACAACCATGTTACTAACTTAACAGCTGCAGTGATTTACTACTGTTTCAAGAAAGGTATTAACTCTGTCTTGCTTAGCAACGGAAACCTGGGGCTCAATTGTGGTCATAACGTGAGGACTACCTGCATTCCGAAGGATTCCCAGTGATTTCTGGAAAAGGAGAAAAAGGTTGCCTTAGAACAGGGGTGTCAAACTCAATTTCATTGAGGACCGCATCAGCATTGCGGTTGCCCTCAGGGGGCTGGGTGGGTATGGCCAGGGTGGGTGTGGCCTACTGGGTGGGCGTGGCTAGAGTGCGTATGGCCTACTGGGTGGGCGTGGCCAGCTCTACATCGTTCGCATTAAGGGTGCCTATGGGGGCCTGGGCAGGAGTGGGACAGATCTCAAGGTCTCTGGCAGAAGGAGGGTCTCTGGGCCAAGGCCAAGGCAGTGGGGGCCATTCCCTCACTGTTTCCAGGATGGCTTCGCGGGCCGCATGAAACCACTTCGCGGGCCGGATCTGGCCCACGGGCCTTGTGTTTGACATTTATTTAGTTGCATTTGCACATGTCTGCCTTAGAAGGTTAAATTGGTAAATACCAATGTCAGTGGCCTCGTTAAAATGTTTGTTTAAATATATATTTTTTTTAGATTTTAAGTGTAGACTCCCCATCATAATTATTTATATGTGTATTCAGTAAGTAAGTATATAGGTCCAAATTAAACCACCATGTTTTGAAGTACTGTATAGAACTGGAATTATCCACTTTTAAACATGATTAATTTTTCAGAATGCTGAGTCTTCTGTATAATAATCTTTGCCTCTCCCAATCTGTTCTTTCTCAAGACAAACCTGTGATAGAGCTGAATGAAAATTCAGAAACTGAATCTAATCCTGTTACAGTCAACTAACTTTGCTTAAAAAATCATAATGAAATCAGTCTTCAAATACGATTGGGCCAGGGAGGAGGTAACAACACTGTGTCGAGCAAAAATAATCAGATGTTTATTTATTATTATTTTGCTTTTAGTGTCGGGAAATAGCTTTTAAAAATATGTCAAAACATATTTTGCTGCTAGTCATCTGGAAGATCATTAACAGCTGTGGAAATGGCAACTAACCTTGAAATAAGGCCAAAACTATAGCTACCCACCTTTTCCTTGATCTGTTTTATTACAAATCTGTTATCTGTTATTACTGGAATTTAATTTGTCGTGTTTTCTTCTCTTATTCATTACGCTACTTTCTTTATCCATTACCCTCAGGAGAACAACTATTTAGAATCTCAGTGTGGATTAAAATATCTATAAACCTAAATTTAAAAAATATTTTATTAGTCACTATCTACCTTGGATAATGTAAAATTGTGGTTATTGGTTTTGGAGAGAGAAAAAAAAACTAGTCCTGCATGGGAATGTGAGAAGATATGTCGTAGTAATCTTTAGTCCCTGGAAAAAGTAATATTTCTTGATGACCTGAAAGTGCAAACAGAACTAAGGCATCGTCATAAAAATGAAAGTTGTCATGGGATTATCTAATCATTGTGATTAGGTTTTGGAAGATTAATTTTCAGTATGAATGAGAATAATATTTGTTTTATTCCTTGCTCATATCATGGTCATGCCAAGAAGTTATCTGTCATATCGCCATTATTCTAAGCATCAAATAATATGCTCAAGATGGCTGCTCGAGAGAAAAACAGAACTGGGCGCAATTGTCTTTCAAAAATTTTCATTGGTGAACAGGGAAATTAGTAAATAATATCTGTGCATTTCCCCGGGGAGGAAAGACATTCTCCAGCTATTTCTCAAGGTGAGCATCTTTTCAGGAAGAATAAAAAAAAATAAAAAGCCTTCCTGAAAAATGGGAAACATGGAGATTAAAAACTGCTAGAATGTAACATGAAAGGCATACTTTTCACACATCCTCCTCTTAGCTACCTCAAAACTGCCCTATAGTGACAGCAATAGCACTTAGACTTATATACCACTCCATAGTGCTTTACAGCACTCTCTGGGTGGTTTAAAATGTCAGCCTATTGCCCCCAACTATCTGGGTCTTCATTTTACTGACCACGGAAGGATGGAAGGCTGAGTCAACCTTGAACCCCATCAGGATTGAACTCCTGGCTGTGGGCAGAGTTTGCCTGAAATACTGCAGTTTCGCCATTATGCACTACCCATGAGAAGGCTTTCAGAATTCTTTCCTCCTTTGAAAGAATACCTTTTCTTATATTCTAAATCAGTCACAGGATTCACACAATCTGCTCAGAGTGCATCAGGACAGAATTGGAACTCAACGGTGGTACCGGTAGATTTTTTTTCCCCAGCTAGCATCTGCCTAAACCAGGGGTAGGCAACCTTGGCTCTTTTATGACTCGTGGACTTCAACTCCCAGAATTCCTGAGTCAGCACAGCTCAGTTTAGAAACTGAGGTAGTACCTGATACCACACTGAAAATGAAGGTAAGATAAAGCAAGGGGAAGCATAGCAATATCCAAAAAAATAACAATAATAATCTGGAATGGATTAAGTATAATACTGAAGCAAAATCAGCCAAATGTACGCTAAAAATGGTTCATATTTACTGTACACGGGCAAGATAGATACTGTCAAATCAAAAGGCTGAATTGAAGATCTACATGTGTTCCAGTTAATGTTATCCAAAAATGATTTTTTTTATTGATTTGCCATTTCAGTACTGATTTTTTTTTATGCTCTCCCTTCTAGAATGAGACAATTTGGAATGAATTTTAAGTCATAATTCCAGCTTTCAGGATCCAAATTATGGATAAAAACATGAAACAACAATTGCACTGATCAGAATACTCGAAATTTTTGAGTGATCCTCAAAGCCATTTTGTATATCATGGAACCATGTGACTATTTAATTGCTTGCTTAACCTAATTTATGTTCTGCCCAGCTATCTTACATGAAAAGCGCTACCAGAAATATCAGAAAAACAATTACTTAAAGTAAGTTTCACAAATTTAAGGATTTCCAAAGGAGTTGGGACTATCCTTAGTAGTGATGATCAATAGTTTGTGAATAATTTGTGTAGGCGTTCTGGAAGTTTTCATTCCAAATTATGAAGAATACCATGGTTGTACAATGCAGATTATGTTGTGATTTTCACTGCACATTTGACTTTTGGGGGGGGGGGCTCAAAAAACAAACAAACGTAGGCGTGTGGATGGGTCTGAAATGCTCTTGAGATTTTGCTCTTATTAACCAGGTGGGTGAAAAGTTCTTTCTGGTTCAATTGTAACAGGTCAAATTTTGACCCACGGTGATAAAAATTAAAAATGTTAATTGAGGGCATATTGCTCTCAATAAATGAAAGGGGACTTGAAAGAGAGAAGCCAGGATAAATAAACATTTCTTGTGTCTGGCAAACTCAGATACAAAACATGAAAAGTATATGACTGATATGGAGAGAGTGCGATTCTATGTTCTGTGTTGACTATTTCTGCCAAAAGAAATGCCACGGTTTATTTTCCACAGTTCTGGATTCAATCACAAGGAGATCTTATTGGCACAAAGCATTTATGCCAGGTTTAAAACACAAGTTCATTTCAGGAATTAGCTGTTTTTCCAGGTGTGATGCTTTTGAAATGACCACAAATCCATTGTCTCTGTGTGGAGCAATTAATAAAGGGGAGGGGGGCCTCAGACCCACACAGGGTTACAACTTTATCATTTAGGCGAGCAGAGAACCTCATCTAAATAAACGTTTATGGTCTCTCCCAGGAGAGAAAGCAATATATATATATATGTGTGTGTGTGTGTGTGTGTCCCTATTTTCTCCTGACTGGGGGCATTAAATGTAAAAAAAATGGGAAAATGCCCAGGTTACGGCATTTCCAAATGTATGCATTTCATACTTTTATTTTTCACTGGTCACTGGGGGAAAAAATGAGGTAGGATCAGATTAACTATTTTAACTCTTGCCATCACCGTGAAAGTAGTGGCAGAGGCATGTAGTAAGCCTTCACATTATGCAGACTGACCTTTCAGCTGAAAGTCTCATACATACCATTTTCTTCTACTTTGTCTTTGTCAGGTATGTTATGTTCAGGAGAGAAAGGCAAGAATTAGAATACTCTTCTGCCTGAGAGAGATTTCCTACATAAGAACTATATGATAAATGGAACCTGGCATTAGGTTCCTAGTCAGACATCGCTAGATATTGTCTCGGGCGTTTGTGTTGCGCGTTTTTATCTTTCTGTGAGACTGAAGATCCTCCAGAAGAAAAATGACAGCATTTCCCAAACCCTTCTCCTTATTTTCTTCAAACCTCTAATCACAAACTGTCTTCTGACAATGCAAGAGACCTTTTCATTATTTATTTATTTTTATCCCGCCTTTATTTTTATTACAAATAACTCTCGGCGGAGAACATATTCAAAACACCCTCCTATTTTCCCCACAACTACCCTGTGAAGCGAGTTGGGCTGAGAGAAAGAGATAGTGACTGGCCCAAAGTCCCCCGACTGGCTTTCACAGCTAAGGTGGGACTTGAACTTGCAGCCTACTGCTTTCAAGCCTGGTGTTTTAATCACAAGACCAGGGGCATCCCACCTTGGCAACTAAACTTGTGGACTTCAGCTCCCAGAATTCTCCAACCAGCATAACTGTGAGTTGAATTCCACAGGTCTTAATGTTGCCTAGGTTGAGCATTCCTACATTAAGCCCAAACTGGGTTTCTGTTGAAATTTCTGTTGAAAAGGAAAGGAAACAACAATGGAAACAACAATGGAATGGCATCCAGATTCCATTTCTATCCTAAGGTTCTTCTGGGGTAACTGGTGATGGCAATTATCTTTCTGAACAAAAAAAAATTGCTTTAAATACTATTTACTGCCTTAGTTCCAGAAAGGGGATTCGTTCTTTATTTTTCTGGGGGGGAAAAAACTCTCCAAGGGTAGGTTTAGTGCTCAGTAACATGATGATTTTAAATGGAAGTGAGGGCTCAGGACCACACATAATTTCCAAACCTCCTGGATGCAGATTCTTGGAGACTTTCAAAATATTGCTTGTTTATTTATCAAATTTAGAGACCGCCCGTCTCACTCACAGAACAACTCTTGTTACCAAACTATAATTTTTAATGTGATAACAAGGGGGAGAAATTAAAAACACACCTGGAGCTTAATCAAATGTTAATTAAATCAAAGTAAAATAAAATTAATTTTTTGCCCATTAAATAAATAATATATCAAGATTAATATATAGTTCAGCAGGGATTTCAATATTAAAGCCTGTCAGATACTTCTCATAGGCAAGCTACCGGTAATAAGAATATTTTCATGACAGGATTAAGCCCCTTGAATACCCTTGGACAAATTGAGGACATCTTATGATGGTGGTGGTGGCTTTAACCTACCATATATTCACGTATATTATTAGCCTTTTACCTTAAAATCTAAAATCTTTTGGGATGAACTTTCTGTGCGTATTCTATGAGAATCAGTGTGTAATAACTCTGAACTCTTGCCCAAGTTTTAGGATCCAGGCATATTAAACAGATGTCTTTATTGTTGAAAGTTGCCAGTCATACAGTATGTGATCATTAATGTCAGATAATTACATCTTGATCCCGAATTACATGGGAAATGGATATTCTAGAATACCGTAACCTAAAGTTGAAATTAATGGGAAAGATGTTTTATCTGAATGCTTGGACAAGTACTTGGAATCAGTTGAATGCTAATTGTTACTTTAAAGACTTTGAGAAATTGTATTTTGCAAATGACTTACAACATTTCCTTGAGAATATTTACTGAAACTTGTACAGTACTAACTAAACAGCATGTTCTGGATACTCTGCAAGGTACTAACACTTTTAGAATTCTTAGGAGATACAGCGCTTGAATGGAAACCAACACCCAATGTTATAAGAATTTTAAAAGTAGTGTTAGTTACGGATCTAAATTTGGAATTAAAAAAACTAGAATGTCTAATTTTGGAGACTCAACAGATCCAAGTGGAAGAAAATGTAAAATATGCCTCTTATGATTTAAAAAATGAAAGTATTCAAATATACTAATTTATGGCATCCCTTAAAAATACTTTAGTAGGATTGGACATCACAGTGTTTGTGCTAGTATTACAAGGAATGTGAAGATTCTTTGATTCTCCTTCAGTTAGTCCTTGACTTACAGGCAAAATTGGGGCCATAATTTCCATTATTAAGCAAAGCACTTGTTAAGCAATTTTACAACTTTTTGTGCCATGGTTGTTAAGCCAATCACTGCAGCTGTTGTGAATCATATAGTTGTTCAGTGAATCCTTTTATTTTTTTTCACCTTGCTGGCTTGGGAATTCTGGGAATTGAAGTCCACACATCTTCAGGTGGCCAACACTGAGAAACACTGCTGTGTGGCAACACTAGTCAACTATACTTCCAGGTTTGTGGTTGTTAGGTTTTCCATCAATAAATATGACCCAACTTTAAAACAAAATAGTACGCAACAAACTATGCAACCAGTTAGAAGTGTATGGTCATTGTGACCTCACAGCACAGCATGATGGCAGAGAGACTTTCAATAGTATTTTTGTGGCCATTTAGTATGATTCACTGTACTATCACCATTCTTCATGTACCCTAAAATTACATATTGCCTTAATTAAATGTCATTCTATTTCTTTAAAGCAAATTAAATAGGCACAGTCAAAAGTTTACCTTGGATGTTCCATTCCACATAGCCGGTACATATTTAAGATTTTTTTTTACATATTTGCACATGCTTAAGAATGCACGGATGGAAGAAACGGTGTCTTGGTTGAAATTTATCTGAAACACCGTGTTGCCATATTTTATTCCAATTCATGTGACAGTGCATTTGGGGAAGGAATGCAAAGTGGCAGAAGCCGTCAGATTCTTTTTTTTCCTGTGCCCTTGCCACGAAAATATGTTATCTTTATCTGTATCACAGCATTACTTATTATCAGCTTCACACACGGCACTTTGTCTTTGATTTACGCAAATAACAGCGAATGCTTTATATATTTGTGAGGAAGTGAATGATATTAGACTATCAATCCACGTGGACCGCAAATCGGTAGCGCCGGGAGGGGGAGAAGGCTATTACATTTCAAAAGCTGTTAAATCAGTTGTGCCCCCTGGCTGATTTTGTCAATTGTATTTGCGGCTGGTAAAACCAATGATACCTTGAATGCTGTTGCAATTCTGGAAAGTAAATGGCGCTGCAATGAAACTGCATCATGCAGCTCATATTTATTTCCTGGGTTATATCCTACTATGGAATAAAAATGGTAGCTTTTTCTTCCTTTCCTTTTTTTTTTAACAAAAAGGCAGGAATTAGGCCCCCACCTTCTGTCACTGCCTCCAGCTTTGGCCCCCCCAGCAGTCTGCCAACAGGGCACTGTTCTGCCAGTTGTAAATTTTAATTGGCCATCTGGGGAAAGCACAAACCACTGACTAGAGATTAATCAGTAAATTAACCCAGGCATAATACACATTTCCCAGTGGACTCTCAGCAGCTCCAGGCTGGGGAGGTACAGCTTGGGATTTTAGCGAACTTGTGTTGGGATGCTGTTACATCTTCCCTACTGCAGCTGAACATCTTCTCCCTGTCCTAAAATCCCTTTAGTGTGACCTTCATCCTGCCCCTGATTTGTATGGCAGTTGCAAAGAGGGTTCTTTGTACGTGCTAAACACAGATGGCACAGGTACTGCTCTTGGGGGGGAAGTGGGGGGGAGAGAAATGTTGACTAATCAGTGCATGTGATAACTTTTCTCCAGTGAACTGTTTTCTGGGTCTGCTAAAGAACCTGCAGAGAGAAATAGTGAAGTAATTGCGGTTTTACCAGGCCAGTACAAGGGAACCTGATAGTATATGCAAGACGGGGCATTTCATGTTCTAAAAAAATAAAAGATGCCTTCTGCAAAAATGAAAAATATACCTGTTGTCAATTGTCGCTGGAGAGGCAGCAACAAATCCTAGCCCTTTTCTCTCCCAGCCAAGCCCAAACCAAGAAAAATTCCAGGACAGTTGTAACTAGAAGTACCGGATTCAGCAAAACTAGAACCCAGTACTGAAGGAGTAAATCCTACAGAACCCTCTCCTTTCCTGGCAGTAATAAATGCAGAATTAAATAAATCACTAGAAATTTGCTGCCTGCTGTGATAACCAAATCGACTGATAAAAGTGGCCTTCTCTTTGAGACATGTGGGACAATGGCCAATAATGGGTTCTATCATTCGAAATAACGTTGCTTTCCCTTCAGTGTGATTGTGGTTTCCATGACCACAGCCAGGACATGCGATGAAAAGCTGTGGAAATCCTACAGTTCAATATATTCTCATACTCCAGAAATGCCAATGAATTAGATCAGACATGTCAAACACAAGGCCCGGGGGCCGGATCCGGCCCGCGAAGTGGTTTCATGTGGCTCGCGAAGCCATCCTGGAAACAGTGAGGGAACGGCCCCCACTGCCTTGGCCCTGGCCCAGAGACCCTCCTTCTGCCAGAGACCCTCAGATCTGTCCCACTCCTGCCCACGCCCCCATAGGCACCCTTGATGCGAACAATGTAGAGCTGGCCATGCCCACCCAGTAGGCCATACGCACTCTAGCCACGCCCACCCACCCCCACCCAACCGGCCCCCTGAGGGCAACCGCAATGCTGATGCGGCCCTCAATGAAATTGAGTTTGACACCCCTGAATTAGATTAATACATTACAGGTAACCCTCGGTTTATGACCACAATTAGGACTGGAACCTCCATTGCTAAGCGATGCAATTGTTAAGTGAGTCACAAATGATTTTCAAACCTTTTTGGTCATATTTGTTGTGAATTACATGGTTGTTAAGCAAATCACAGTCATTAAATGAATCCAGCTTCTCCTATTGACTTTGCTTTTTGAAAACCTCCTGGAGATTATCTATATACATGCCAGTTGTCAAGGGCCCAAATTTTGATTGCATCACTGCAACAGCTTTAAGTGAGAAGTCACTTTATTTAACAACGTCATAACTATATGAATGGCCGTAAATGGAGGACTACCTGTAAAATAACTAAACTGATGAAGGCAGGGAAGCTTAACCTCCTAAGACATAATGCAGATCTGGAAGACTCTTACAACAGGGGCCTCAAGACTGCCTTAGCAACCTGCATCTCATATCTCATATTAACTACTATAATTTGTTTTTTATCTGTCAGGTGTCAGAGACAAAGATACAACAAAGCCTCACTGCCAGTGTTTGGTCTGATAGTTCCTGATGCAATTCCAATTCTGTTTACTCTGCCATGTTGGTGTTTGTGGTTCAGGTAAAGCCCGGTGTGAGAATTATTCCAGATACGAATCAGCAACCATTGGTTTGGTTCTGAATTCCATGAAGTTCACTGGGTGGCTTTTTCTTTCTAGCTGACCTCACGTGATTGCTTTTCATAAGTTCACTTGCCATGTATAGATCGGGTAACCTGGAATGTTTAACCCTATATTTTGATCTTTGATAGCAAGACAGGAAGCCAGTCTGGTTTCAGACAGCTAATTATCAAGCTTGCTGATAAAATTCCTCTCAAGTTAGAGTTTGATTTGATTTGATTTGATTTGATTAAATTTATATGCCTCCCTTCTCCCTGAGGACTCAGGGCAGCTCACAACCATAAAAATTAAGAAACATAAAGTAAAAAATTTAAAAAAAAGAATTAAACAATAGATGCAATAAATACAAGACAATTTAACCCAGTAAAAAGCCTAATTAAAAACCATAGTCAGTCCAGGCCCGCTTGTTGGAACAACCAGGTCTTCAGGTCACAGTGGAGGGACTGAAGGTCAGGGGCTGTCCGCAGCTCGGGGGTAGTTCATTCCAGAGGGTCGGCGCACCCACAGAGAAGGCTCTCCCCCTGGGGGTCGCCAGTGGGCATTTCCTGGCCGACGGCACCCTGAGGAGGCCGACTCTGTGGGAGCGAACCGGGCGATGGGAGGTTGACAATGGCAGCAGGTGGTCTCGCAGGTACCCCGTGCCTAAGCCATGTAGGGCTTTAAAGGTTATTACCAGCACCTTGAATCGCACTTGGAGGGTAACCAGAAGCCAATGCAGCTCACGCAGGAGTGGTATAACATGGGAGTACCGAGATACTCCCATAAGCACCCGCGCAGCTGCATTTTGCACCAGTTGAAGCCTCCGGGTGCTCTTCAAGGGCAGCCCCATATAAAGAGCATTGCAGTAATCCAGGTGAGAAGTGACGAGGGCGTGGGTAACCGTGCATAGGGCATCTTGGTCCAAAAAGGGGCACAACTGGTGTACTAGGCGAACCTGTGTGAATGCCCCCCTGGTCATGGCCGTTAGATGATCTTCCAAATTAAGCCGTGAATCCAGGAGGACACCCAGGTTGCGAGCCCTTTCTTTGCGGGGCAATACCTCCCCCCATCAAAAGAGATGGAACTTGTTGGACAATATGAGATGCCGGTATCCACAGCCACTCGGTCTTGGAGGGGTTAAGCCTGAGCCTGTTCCTTCCCATCCAGACCCGCACCGCCTCCAGGCACCGGGACATCACGTCAAGGGCATCACTGGGTTGGCTCGGGGTGGAGATAAATAACTGGGTATCATCCACATATTGGTGATACCTCACCCCAAAGCCACGGATGATCTCACCCAGCGGCTTCATATAGATGTTAAACAGGAGGGGGGAGAGAACCGACCCCTGAGGCACCCCACAAGTGAGGGGCCTCGTGGTAGATCTCTGTCCCCCTGCCAATACAAACTGTGAGCGGCCCGAGAGGTAGGAGGAGAACCTCTGTAAAACAGTGCCTCCCACTCCCAACCCCTCGAGCCATCGCAGCAGGATACCATGGTCGATGGTATTAAAAGCCGCTGAAAGGTCAAGTAGGACCAGGACAGAGGAACAGCCTCTGTCCCGGGCCCACCAGAGATCATCCACCAGTGCGACCAATGCCATTTCCATGCTGTAGCCAGGTCTGAAACTGGACTGGTGCGGGTCCAGATAGTCCGCTTCATCCAGGAATTGCAGAAGCTGATGCGCCACCACACTCTCAACAACCTTCGCTACAAAGCGAAGGTTGGAGACAGGACGATAGTTATTCAACGAGGCCGGGTCCAGAGCACGCTTCTTGAGGAGGGGCCTCACCACTGCCTCTTTTAAGGCAGAGGGGAAGACACCCTCCATCAAAGAAGCGTTGACAACTGCATGAAGCCAGCCCCCTGTCACCTCCCAGGCAGCTGAAACCAACCAGGAGGGACATGGGTCTAGTAAACAAGTTGTAGTGCTCAGTTTATGCATGATCCTATCCACATCATCCAGAGTCACAGGGTCAAACTCACCCCAAATGGTATGATCAAGACCTGCCCTCTCCACTCCGCTGGACTCCGCCCAGTCGGAGTCCAAGCCAGTCCGGATCTGAGCAATTTTGTCCTGCAGATACTGTACAAATTCCTCAGCTATGCTACAAACAACATTCCATAATAATAATAATAATAATAATAATAATAATAATAATAATAATAATAATAATAATAATAATAATAATAAGTTGGAAGGGACCTTGGAGGTCATCTAGTCCAACCCCCTGCTCTGGCAGGAAACCCTATACCATTTCGGACAAATAACTGTCCAGTCTCTTCTTAAAAACTTCCAGTGTTGGAGCATTCACAGCTTCTGGAGGCAGGTTGTTCCACTAATTGATTGTTCTAACTGTCAGATAGTTTCTCCTTAGTTCTAGGTTGCTTCTCTCCTTGATTAGTTTCCATCCATTGCTTCTTGTCCTGCCTTTGGGCGCTTTGGAGAATAGCTTGAGTCCCTCCTCTTTGTGGCAGCCCGTGAGATATTGGAACACTGCTATCATGTCCCCACTCGTCCTTCTCTTCATTAAACTAGACATACCCAATTCCAGCAGCCGTTCCTTATATGTTTTAGTCTCCAGTCCCCTGATCATCTTTGTTGGTCTTCTCTGTACTCTTTCTAGAGTCTCGACATCTTTTTTACATCGTGGTGACCAAAACTGGATGCAGTATTCCAGGTGTGGCCTTACCAAGGCATTGTAAAGTGGTATTAATACTTCACGTGATCTTGATTCTATTCCTCTGTTAATGCAGCCTAGCACTGTGTTGGCTTTTTTGGCAGCTGCAGCACTCTGCTGGCTCATATTTAAGTGATTGTCCACTAGGACTCTGAGATCCCTCTCACAGTTACTAGTATTGAGCAAGGTCCCCCCTATACTATACCTGTACATTTGGTTTTTCTTACCTAAATGTAGAACCTTACTTTTTTCACCATTGAATTTCATTTTGTTAGATAGCGCCCAGTGTTCAAGTCTGTCCAGATCATCCTGTATCTTAAGTCTGTCTTCTGGAGTGTTGGCTATTCCTGCCAGCTTGGTGTCATCTGCAAATTTGATGAGTTCCCCATTTATCCCTTCGTCCAAATCGTTGATGAAGATGTTGAAGAGCACTGGGCCCAGAACACAGCCCTGGGGCACCCTACTACATACTTCCCTTCATGTAGATGCGGTTCCATTGAGGACCACATGCTGAGTACGGCCAGTCAGCCAGCTACGAATCCATCTGGTGGTGATTCTGTCTAACCCGCATTTTTCTATCTTATCAAGTAGAAGGTTGTGATCTACTTTATCAAATGCCTTACTGAAGTTCAAGTAAATTATATCCACAGCATTCCTCTGATCTACTAATTTTGTCACTTGGTCGAAGAATGCAATAAGATTTGTCTGGCATGATCTGTTTTTGACAAACCCATGTTGGCTTTTAGTAATGACTTTGTTTGCCTCTAGGTGTTTGCTGATTCATTGTTTGATTATTTTTTCCAGAATCTTCCCAGGTATTGAGGTCAGACTGATAGGTCTGTAATTTCCTGGATCCATTTTTCCCCCTTTTTTGATAAATAGAGGGATGGTGTCTCTGGCTTCCTGTCAAGATTGCACTGTCAGTTTGGGGTTTGCATATTGTATTTTCTCCCATCATGTTTTATTTTTTAATGATTTTTCATGTTTTTACAATGATTGTTTTACAGTGACTGTTTTGTATCGTTATTTTATTTGACTGTTGGACTCAGCCACTTCTGCTGTGATAAACAGCAATATACATTTGATAAATATTTTTTTGAAAACCTGATAAAGTTCCTTCAAAGAAGTAGACTGAAGAAAAGAAAGAACAGTGAAAGCAAGCTTAATTCAGAAGTTATGTCCACAGTCTCCCTTCAGGTTCAAGTTTACACAGAAGCCAGAAGCCAGCATGCTTCACTATGCAGATCATCACAATTTCTTCCACTAAGGCAGGGGTGTCAAACTCAATTTCATTGAGGGCCGCATCAGCATTGCGGTTGCCCTCAGGGGGCCGGGTGGGTATGGCCAGGGTGGGCGTGGCCTACTGGGTGGGCATGGGTAGAGTGCGTATGGCCTACTGGGTGGGCGTGGCCAGCTCTACATCGTTCACATCAAGGGTGCCTATGGGGGCCTGGGCAGGAGTGGGACAGATCTGAGGGTCTTTGGCAGAAGGAGGGTCTCTGGGCCAGGGCCAAGGTAGCGGGGGCCGTTCCCTCACTGTTTCCAGGATGGCTTCGCGGGCCGCATGAAACCACTTTGCAGGCCGGATCTGGCCCCCGGGCCTTGTGTTTGACATGTCTGCGCTAAGGTGTAGTTATAGCATGAATTTTAGTAAAGAAGGGATGTGTAATACTTCTTGTAGTGAGTATTACCCCTTTTAATGAAACATGCAGAAACCCGAGGAGCATGTTGTAGAGCACTACATTTCTTTTTTTTCCCAGTTCTCAGATGCATTTTTATACAATATGAGATCTTCTTTTTAAAATACAGTTTGATTTTTTTTAAAAAAAATAGATCGACTTTGGTTTCTTGTTGATTTCTTTCTTTGTCTTTGCCACAGTCTTGCACCCATAAAAGCAATCAAAAACCTAAATAGATGTGAGAAAACTATGCATGCTACTCCATGTAAGGGCAAAATGTAACGCTTGTAGTCGTATGAGAAAAGAAAATAAGCATGGGGAACAAGGAAGGAGAGAAAAGGGTCAAAAGAGTCTCTTAAGACAACACCAAGCCAGTGATGGCATAAATGTGAGAGAAACTAACTCCTTCAGAGTTTGCAAAGCTCAGAAACAGGATTTGAAACTGGGAGGGGGTGCATAGATACTCCATATTTTGTCTTGAACAGAAGTACCGACATCACAGCTCAGTGTTTCTGGCCTCATTTTTATATTTTACCACTCTCCCCCAAAACATATGAAGTGCCTCAGACTGGAACTACGGTTGTTTGTTCAAGCTATTCAGGAAATAATTCTTAATCCTGCGAAATAGCTTTCATGATGCCTGAGCACTTTACAGCCTGCCAGACACAAAATTTATTTTATTGGAGAGCTTTGCGGTATATCCATCCTTTCTCTACGAGGAAATTTTCTTTGCCTGTACACTGCAAACTAGCAAACAGAATCCTTTATTGTATGGAGTACCTTTCCCTAAGTACTTAATAAATTCATAACATAGCGGTGGAACTACCAGACTAACAGGGTTGTGCCAGGAAGAATTATTCACGTGAGATAATCTTTTACATTTCATGTTAACACAAAACCAACTCCTGAGTGAAAATTAAAGGTGTGTGTGTGTGTGTTTGTGTGTGCATTCACATACTTGTTTTGTTGGATTACTGATTACTGTAACTATGGGAGCAAAGTAGAGTGGACTCAACCCCAAATGATCTTACTATCAACTCTCATTAAGTGCACTTGCAATTGTAATAATTATTGGCCAAATATGATTGCGAGGGTTCACTTCCCTGCCTTTCAATGCTCTCCAGTATACCCCCATAAAAGAGCATGGTCAATCATATTTACATGTAAAAAGATGCGTTCAGCTAATTTGATTGGGCTTGAATATACAGTGTGTTTCTTATTCAGATATTTGCTGTATCCTGCTCTTCCTTGCTGTATTGGTGAGATCTCTTATAAATGCACCACTCCAATTCATACTTTCAAATAGCTGGGATTTAAAGAGGTGTGGGAGGAAGGGAGGAATATGATGGACAAGTTGCAGTCATATTGAAAGAGGGGAGGGGAATTCATTCAGTTCAGAATTCTGCTTGCTGCCTTTAATCAGATGCTTCCAGGTAGTATACAAGTTGGAATTTATGGTAATGTAATGTTATTTCATAATCCTACTTCAGACTAGGATAAGAATAGGAAGACATTAATAAGCTATTTCTCACTTTTTAAAGTGGCAAAGGATAGAATTAATATCAGGGATGAACTAAGAGAGAGAGAGAGAGAGAGAGAGAGAGAGAGAGAGAGAGAGAGTAAAAATATCCAATGCCTGGTAAAGCAATTGTCTCTGTAGGTTCTCTTGAAGTCAGATCAATATTCATATAAATATATATGGCTCCTTATTATCTCTAGAAATTGATCTGTCCATCAGGCACTGCACTCAAATGATCACTTTGACACCGATATCTAATACCGCTTTGTATCTACTATGTGTTTGGGAACAGTGGTTACTCCTTCCTGAAAAGAGAATATAACTTTTGTTTGTATTCTGTTTCCTTCTAACATTGAAAGAGATGATAAATAACTGAAACCAAGAAAATCAAGAAGGCCTGGGTAGATCTGAGTTCTTCAGTGTGGACGAGCGAAAGATCAGAGCTAACCATCTTCTTTGGCTAAATAGCGAGCATTTTTCTCAGCAAAGATCACAATCCTGCCTGAGGCTGAGCTTTGTCATCACTGAGCTTTGTTGCCTCCATTAGCTTAGGTGATCGTTCTGTGCAGAAACACAACCCTGTTCAATAAATGATCAATAAAGGAATGGAGTTTTATAAATAGTTTTTTTTTTCTTCCTGTCCCTGAAGACAAGGATCCCAGGGGCTTAAAGGATATTAGAGATGGATTTTTATGCAGAGAAAAAAATCCGCATTTTGACCGTTTTTCAGTTCAAAACTGCAGCTTATAAGAAGTAGGTGGTGCAGTTGTTTCCCCGTCAAACTTGACCTAGAAAATAGGCAGTCATTTCTGCCAAGAATTACTTGATGAAGATGAAAGAAGCTGTATGTGTGTGGGGGGTGGGTGGGTGGGAAAGAGTGTATTCATCTGAGGGAGGAGACCGTGAAAATCATGTGGGTTATTTTAATGCAGGTGATTTTACAGATCAAAACTGAGTAGCTAATTGGGAAAGAATGATAATTGTTTATGAGGAGGGCAGATTAAGTAATTACAGCAAACTATTTAAGAGTTGCTATAAAATTCCTCAACAAAATATTGTGTCCAGAATCAGAGATTCTGCTAAAAGACAAGAAGAGGGGACCACTGTGATTGTCCTTAGGTCCTGAGGAAACAGGACATTGGTTAAGTGGTCCTTTAGTCTGATAGAAGACAATGTTTTATATATTAATGCCCACATCAGAGTATTCACTATGTAACCCACACTACTCTTAGAGAGTTCATGAACACTCTTTTCTAACCTACACATCTTATCACAAATTATTCATCTTTAAGCCAACATACTGGGTTTTCTTATTTATATAAAAAAATACTGCTTTATTCTTTTTTCTTGTCAGATGGTGGACTTGAGGAATGGACCCACGGCCAACTCTCAAAACAAACTGGCACGCTGTAGGAACTGTACAGTCTATAACATAAATAAGTTTATTAATTTGAATATTGAATGTTGGCTCAAAGAGTTTTGAGAATAGCATAGTTAGCCAAACAGGCAAACAGATTATAGAACAAATCAAAACATCCATTTGAAATGTTAACAAAAGCTACATATCAACAGATTGCTGTTGCAGCTCAAGTGTGAATTAATACTACAGTTGCATAATAATAATAATAATAATCTGTTTCCTTCATTCATAAAGTCTCTGTATTCATTTGATGTGTTCATAAATTCTATTTATGTTTTACAATATATCTATTTTTGACGATCAGACATCTATGCAAAATCATTATTATAATATGATAACTATTGCAAAGCCTCAGTTAATGGTCCAACTCTTGATCTGATTCTAAGAATTATAAACAATACTTCTTCAATGTTATCCAGAAGATGTGATTATGCAATGGAAATTGTGATTCATTTCAAGCTTGGACCAAACTTCAAACGTACCATCAAATTATGTCCTACTGTGTTCCAAAAGAATTCAAATCAACTTGAATACTGTAGCCATAATTAAAAAATAGACATCTCTTTTGTTTTTCTTTCTAGGTTTACAAAAGTAGATGGGATAGCAATTCATAGCAGCATACATACAGTATTTTCAAAAATATATTTGAAAACCTGGGAGGAATTAAAAACTGAGTTTTGCTCTAACCCACTGCCTTACACAAAGAAACCTTTTCAATTTTTAATTAAGTTCTGACCCAACACATAAACAGACAGAAGAATGAATTTCTTTAACAACCCTTTAAAGTAGATTTTATTAGAATTTGAAGATGAACAAGCAGTCTGTATTTTTTCTAGTTCTATGAAATTCCTTTATGTTTTTTTAATTAAATCATCTTCTTGGTCAGATGTTTTTATAGGCGTTCTTTGTAAAATCTGTCATAGTACGTGGGGATGACTTTGAGAGACGAGAAAAGTGTCACAGACTAGGGGCAACAGTCAGATAAGAGGTAGCTGAGTCCGCAGATGGAATGGGAGTATGGCAAACGTCTCCGGAAAAAACCCTCCCTAAGTTCTTGAAGAGTAAAAGTGAGGGGGGGGGAAGAGATGCACTTTCAGTCTTGCAAGATTCTGTTAATGTAACCTTACAAAGAAGATCAAGCATCAGATTTAGCTACTTGGCAGAAGCCTCAAAACCCCTGTTCATTTCCCTCTGTTTCCTAACTGTATGAAAGCATTATTTTAACAAGAAGATATAAAATTGTACAGTATATAAAAATGCATTCACAGCAACTCAACAAATTTATGCAATCTCTGTTACACTGCTGTAGTAATGTTTGCATTTGCACAATCTCAATAGCATTAGCAATACGTGTGAAAAACACAAATCCCAATAGCACACCCTTCCTTCCTTTGCATTAAGTAAAGGTTCCTTCACCTCTGGCTTAATTCCTGGTGACACAATGGATGGGCACATCTACATAGGGCAGGGGTCCCCACCCCAAGTCCATGGACCGGTACCAGTTTGCATCCTGTCGGGAACCAGGCTGTGCAAGCAGCAGGTGAGTACGCAAAGCTTCATTTGCGCATGCGAAGGATCAAGGTTGCACATGCGAAACCTTCCCCCCCAACACACCGATGCCACCACCACTGCCGCTGCCAGTCCATTGAGCCAGAAAAGATGGGGACCACTGAAGTAGGGTTTTATTTCAACAGTGAAACAGGTAATGGCAACTGCTATTGTGCCATATTGAAATTGGATGCATGGATTCATATTCTCATGAGGAGAAGAGTTTGACTCAAAGACATCTTTATCATTTGTTCTCTGCTATGTCAAATCAAATAACAATGAAAAAAATAAATTCCAAAGAAACTTCTTTCATAAACGAGTATATTATAGTATGATGATGGCGCTATGTAAATGAAGATCAACACCCCCATTAACTTGTTTCCCAAGATTTTTTGTCTCTCTTAGCTTTGACGTCTCTTCTCAGCTTTGCAATTTCCACGATTTAGTCTAGTATTCAGTTTGCTTTCTCCTGTTTAATGATGATGATGATGATGATGATGATGATGATGATAATAATAATAATAACAACAACAACAACAACAACAACAACAATAATAATAATAATGTTGGAAGGGACCTTGGAGGTCATCTAGTCCAACCCCTGCTCAGGCAGGAAACCCTATATCATTTTGGACAAATGGCTGTCCAGTCTCTTCTTAAAAACTTCCAGTGTTGGAGCATTCACCGCTTCTGGAGGCAGGTTGTTCTACTGGTTAATTGTTCTAACTGTCAGGAAGTTTCTCCTTAGTTCTAGGTTACTTCTCTCCTTGATTAGTTTCAATCCGTTGCTTCTTGTCCTGCCTTCGGGCACTTTGGAGAATAGCTTGACTCCCTCTTCTTTGTGGCAGCCCCTGAGATATTGGAACACTGCTATCATGTCCCCCCCTCTCCCTTCTCTTCATTAAACTAGTCAAACCCAATTCCAGCAACCGTTCCTTATATGTTTTAGCCTCCAGTCCCCTGATCACCTTTGTTACTTTTCACTGCACTCTTTCTAGAGTCTCAACATCCTTTTTATATCGTGGTGACCAAAACTGGACGCAGTATTCTAAGTGCGGCCTTACCAAGGCATTGTAAAGTGGTATTAACCCTTCACGTGATCTTGATTCTATCTTTTTCTTCTTTTTGGCAGTCTCTTTTTCCATTCATCATTGAAGTTTCCATAACTTCATTCCACCGTTCCTCTAATTTTTCTATCAATGAGGTTGAGGACCTCAGAATAATTCCCGATGTTCTGCTTGAAAACGGTTTGTACATGCTCAAGATCATATTGTGGAAACTGACTGGCTTCCTTTTCCTACTTTAGCTTAACTTGGCACTTGCAATTGAACAGTTTGTGATCTGTTTCATTATTACGTAGCCAGTTTGATTCTCTGTAGGAATACACCTTACTCTCAGAAGAGGGGGGAGAGGGTTTTAAATATTAAGTGATAAGAAGGCTGCAATCAGTCAGATATATATCCAGAAATTAAGCAAAAAGATACGTGGAAGGATCTGTCCAGGAATCATCCCTTTTTCACAATGAAAATATTCATTGAACAATATTTGATTCAGCTCAAACTGACTTCATCTAATATCTTGGCTTGTCAGGCTGCTGAAATGCGGGCAAACAAAAATCAAGTATACTAAATACTTCTCTTGTACAGTATGCCCTTCTAGAAGCCTCAAGACATGTACCTTAAATAATTACATTTTGTTCTGTAATCAAATGCAATCAAATGGATTCTCAGCCAACTACTCTTATTTCCACTATGAGAAATGTACCTCATATTTCTCTGCACATTTGCATATTTTTCCATAAACCTAAAAACCAATCAATTTTGAAGAGTTATGATAATATAAAGAATCTGAAGCAATTACATGTTTTTAAACGGAAATTCTAAGTGCATCTCACTGAAAGGCTTCACGTAGTAAAATAGTCAATTTCTTTAACCCTTTTAGTGATACCTCAATTAAGCTCTTCTGGCCTGACAGATTTTGGCCAACTGGAAAAACCTTTTCTTCGGTAAAGTTCTTTTGATCATTTGTTCTCCAAGAATTGCTCCCGGCTCCTACTTTTATTAAAGCATGTTCAGTTTTAAATTAAACAAAAGCTTACTTTATTTGTTAAAACAACAACTACTGTACTCTATTCTTTCAGGGGTAACCCTAGGAGATTCCTACATACAGGGTCAAAAAAATCAAAAAAGAATCCGAGGAAGTCAAGACAAGATGCAAAATTCTAAAAGCAGTGAAGCAATTTGGAAATATTTTCACTGTGTAAAGAGCCACAGTGCCGCACAGTCGGGAGATAACATTTGTAGAAAGCATCTACTGATTTATGCCTGTGAGATTAGTGTTAGGGTAACTGATACAAATTGGTCATTTAAAAAAAAACATAATCAGGAATTTAAATAAACAAGGCAAAGATTTTAGTACCTTACATTAGGATGGGTTGTCCTTTCCAAGAAACTAGTCTGAGAAAACACCTCGAGCAAGCTACTCCTTGGTTCACACAAAGATAGCAGAATCAGACTCACCTAATTCAGTCACTGCAGCTGTTCCAATAAAAGTAGATTTAGACCTATAGGGCAGAGGTCTCCAAACTTGGCAACTCTAAGACTTGTGGACTTCAACTCCCAGAATTCCTGAGCCAGCCATGCTATATGGCATTGATTTCATAGTCCCATCTTCTTTATAGGGCTGACCTTCTGACTTCCACATGAACCTTAGAGGCATTCGTAGAAAATAAAGATTGATGGAGGTAGCCAAGTGCTTTGTTTAGAAGTGGAAGTTTGCGTATCTGCCTGAAAAAGGATTTTTTTTCTTAAATTCCTGTATTAGACCAGATCATTGGGGAGCTTGACACAACTGGGTTCAAAGTTCTGACAGTTGCCCCCACCACCCCCCAGCCACATGACTGAGTGCTCAGCAATTGGACTGCATTTACAGACATTTGTAGCATCTCATTGTCATGTGTCAGTGATTTTGCCAAAAATCAGTAGTTACGTCTGTTTTTCATCAAAATCCCCCAAATGAATCATTGGTTTGCTTAACAATCACTGCAAAAAAAGGTCATAAAATCGGGTTGGTCACATGACCATCCCACTTGACAGACATCACAAATTATGACCCTGATGGGCAGGCTCCATTATGGTCGTAATTTGAGGATTACCTGTGCTGTATTGCTAGTAATTCTAAAGTAGTGGTTGATTAGTTAGAAATTAATCTCAGATTTTTCTAGCAGCTTATACTGAAGTGTAAAATGCGTTAATGCTGCTGAACAACGAAATTGAAACCCAAAAATGAACAATTTGCATTTGAGAAGCAGCATTGTGTTCAATGTGTCTTTGTAACCCCCACCTGAGCTTGATATCCCAACTGGCCAATTTATTTAAGTCGATTAAATGCCATCCTAATTCAAAGATTTTTCCACCAATGGGTAGAATCAGGTCCGCAGCCTTCCCAACCATTTCCTGACTCTGTAGCACAAACCATGTGTAATAACCCCAAATACGCTGAGCGTTTTAAACACACAGCTTTAAATTACCCCCGTGCTAACACCACACTTCTTCTGCACTGCAATTTGTAAAGAAAATGCACCTGTCTTGCTAGCAATGATTAACAAATGGTTTATAGTTTCTTTAGCAGAATGGTGTGTGCCCAACACATCACATTTGAAAGGCCTAAAATATACAAGAAATCTGCTCATTCAAGAAAAAGCAGGTGGGGAAAGAAGATAGCTACTGTATGCCTGTTGGTGAGGGAAGCTTGTTTGTTCAGAATATATTGGAGACTCAGTTCAGGAAGAAGTCAGCCTTGGGAAAATATTACGCCTGTAATATTGCCAAGGTCAGTATCTAAAGGCGTTTGGGGCGATGTAAGAGCTCCTATGTTAAATATGTGCAGGAAATATGTACCTTGGATAACCAAACATTGTCCCTAATTTTTCATGAACTAATAAATCTTACTGCTTAGTTTTGGTATGCATCCCTATTTCCTCGCCTCTAAACCTTCCTTGCTTTTTGCCATTATTCCCATCCCATTATCTTTTCTTTCTTGCCTGTAAACTATAGGATGCTCAAGGCTTAATAGAAAGCTTCCCTTCACTTACTCCAGGGTTGTCACACTCAGATCTGACTCCGGCTCAAATGATAAACCTAATGACCTGTATCTTTTTTTTAAGATATTTCTTAAATATAACTCCCCATTGGCCTGATTGGTAGTGAAGACTATGGAGAACACTAAAGTAAGTCAACTTTTTTTAGGCCATGGAGTCTGTTAGTTTTAAAAAAAAACCCACTGGAACCCTGATCAAGAGGTAGGGACAAAAAAATTGACTGTATGCAAATTTATTTATTTATTAAATTTATATGCCACCCATCTCAATATCAAATGCCTTGGGGTGGCTTGAAAGGTAAAGGTTCCCCCGCACATGCGTGCTAGTCGTTTCCGACTCTAGGGGCCGGTGCTCATCTCTGTTTCAAAGCCGAAGAGCCAGCGCTTGTCCGAGGATGTCTCCGTGGTCATGTGGCTGGCATGACTAGACGCCAAAGGCGCACGGAACGCTGTTACCTTCCCTATTTTTCTACTTGCATTTTGACGTGCTTTCGAACTGCTAGGTTGGCAGAAGCTGGGAACCGTTAATGACCACCAGGAATAAAAATTAAAGCATTAGAATTAACAATAACTTACAACAAGGTTGGGAATTGCTGGGCAGAAACCTTTAGTCTCTCACTCCATGAACTTAGCAAATCTCCAGCAGTGACCCAATAAGTGCGAGAAGGTTGTGAAGAAGGGACTTTCTTCCCTGAACCTGCGTATTCCCCTTCCATTCCCCCACAATGTGAGTTGCTACCACCAAAACGTTGTCCATCTCCTCCTTCAGGTACTACCTGCTCAGGATTTCAAACCTGTCAATTGAGTTCTTGCATTGCTGGCCAGTAATATATTCTGGGGTTCTAGAATTTATGCTAAGTTATACTAAGATGACATTCTGATCAAAAGGCACAATCAAGATTTCCAAGTAGGCTAAGACCTTGCTGATGCAGCAAGGCTTCTTGAGTGACTCAGCTCTTTAGCAGGGACTCTTACCTCAACACTGCCTATGGCTCAATGCTGACAATCCTCTGAGGCAGGCCATTTTCCAATCCCCAACAGTTCCAGTAATAGACTATAGGGGCCATGAGTGCTGCACTGAAAGGGTTAGCTGCTGTTAGCTTTCTTTAAGCCCTCATGTATAGCCGCATTTCGCCACTCTGTGACTATTAAGAGAAGGACTTTTTCAGACTAGAATGTGGTAGGAGCAGTTCTTTCTCAGACATGAGGGGTTTAGTTTGGCTGGCCCATGGGTTTGTGCCACATTAATACTGTAACATTTTATGACCTGTAACCCTGTTGTGAAGGCCAACATAAAGTCTATCAGGCAAATGAGATTTGAGTGGGGGACGGGAGGGGTAGAGAGAGAGAGAGAGAGATTGATGTCTTCGTGACAAGGTCAGAAATGATAGTTTGACAGGTTTAAAATGTTATATCAATGCCCTGGAACAAAGCTATAGAAACGTATGGCTGGGGTAGGACTCTTGGGTTTAAAAGGTACCACTGATGACACTGCAGATGTGGCACAAGGTGGACAGCCCAGCACCTGGAATTTTGGATCTGTGCTAAAGAAGTTCCCTGGGAGGCTACGTATTCTTCTAGGGGCTGTCAGTCTTCTTGTCCCAATTTGGTGTTTTCTCAGTTTTTCCAACTAGACAATGAGTGAGTCTGCTAGAGATTGTTAAAGGAGGATTCAAAGTGATGGGGAAAGAGACAATATGCCTTTTTGCTTTGTCCTTTACTTGGAATATGCAAACTAGCTAATTTGTTTGGTGGGAGGGGTTTCACCTGGAGGACCCTTTGTGTTGTTTTGTTGGTTTGGGGATATTTCCCTAAAGTACCCATGCATTTATCTGAACAACCTTTCATGAAATGGGCATTTGTTTGCAGTTTTAGAGATAAGAATGCTAAATAATTTTGCTGAATTAATAATTTTGAATTCAATTTTAAAAATAAAAATAAAAAAAATCAGACTTTAAAAGAATGGGATTTTGAAGACGAGACTTCAGTGTTACTTTTTAAGTTTGGGGTAAGATATTTTTCTTGGGTTCTTTGAACAATGCTGAAATGGATACTTCAGGACTGGCCATGTTCACTGGGACAGTTATTGATGAAGGGACAACCTTCCCAGTGGTGGGATTCAAATATGTGAACAACCGGTTCTCTGTGTGGATGCTGCTTCTGGAAGTCTGTTCTGGGCCTGGGCAACAAAAAATTAGCTACCGGTTCTGCCAAACTGGTGCGAACTGGCTGAATCCCACCACTGAATCTTCCCCAGTAACAACAGTTGTTTTATATGACTATCCACAACTTTTTTTCAACATTTCAAATGTGCCTATAGCACAAAAGGAGTGGACACTGCTAGCTTGGCTGATTGTTTCCCCTACATGTTTACATTTTACTTATCCCACCTTTGGAAGTTCAAAAGAAGCCACCATCATCATTCCTGGAGAAACAGATGTCTGTAGCAATTCAGATTTCCTATAATAGAATAAAATGGAATGGAATGGAATGGAATGGAATGGAATGGAATGGAATGGAGTGCAGTGGAAGAGAAGGGGAGGGGAGGGGTGGAGTGGGGAGAAGAGAAGAGAAGAGAAGAGAAGAGAAGAGAAGAGAAGAGAAGAGAAGAGAAGAGAAGAGAAGAGAATATTTTGTATTGGCCAAGTGATTGGACATACAAGTAATTGTGTGTCTTTCCACACAAGAGAGTATCAATCTGTTTTCATATGAGAGTGTACAGGAAGTTGTCCAAATCTATGGACCAGCAAGAGTATATTTTACAAACAAGTAATCAATCAAGATGATCATTCTTTTGTCCTTTGATAGGAGAGTAAATATGTAATATATCTGTATTTTCCTGTGACAGTTCAGAATGGAAGATTGCTAATCAGCCATAGTTGGCTCCTTTTTTGGAAATGCGATTTACCAACATTCATTGTGTTCTCTCCCTTTGCAAATGTGTAATAGGAGGAGGTAACTTTGGAAATGATATTGCAATGTAATCATCCATAGTGTATTGTGGTTAAAATTGATTAAAATAATATTGACATTCCCCCAAGGGATTATGCAATTATAAGTCAAGTCCGAAATGGAAAAAAGGGTTTGAGAACTTGGCAGATGTCTTAATGAAAATGAAGAATTATAGTAATATATTAGTGCTATTTGTATCCTATTGACAGAAAAATTACTAAACTGTATAAATTACTACCCAGAAGTATTGTTGACTTTTTGCTGGATATTCTTATTTCTTTTCTTCTTTTTCTGAAAATGTGCAATCAAATGTTACTTTTTAAAATAGGCAGTCCTTTAACTTTTGCTTCATTTTCTTTTCTTTGTCTGTAGGCATATTGATGAATGATTTTTTTTCCAGAGATTTGCTCTCCCTGCTATTTGTTTGCCTTTATCCATGGCAGTTGAAATATTTGATTCTGTATCAATTTAGTTTGATTACAGAATACATTCAATATAATGCCATAAAGTATTAGTAGCAAACTTGTAATAAAAAAGTGGCACCCCCGTAGCTTTGTGTTCTTTTTATTAAACAGGTTTATGCAGCATTTCCTTAGCAGCTTTGCACAGACAAATCTAATTGTGCTAAAAGGTGTAACAGAAATATAGCCCTTTAACAAGGAAGGTAATAGTATTAAATTATTTTCTCACAGAGCTGATATCATGATTTATCGTGCAATAGGTCTTTCCTTTACAGGGTCTGTGTTTGCGTATACATCAACAACAAGATTAAATGTCCTGTAACAGTTGTAGCCCTACATAAGAAATGTCTGTTTCCGTGAATAAGGTATAAAACTACCTGCTGGCAACAATGCAATATTTTAGCCTTTAATTTTAAAAGTACACTGTATTTTAATACCTTTAAACAAAACAGATATCAATTTTTATGGAGCAGTACATGAGTTGCTGATGGATAAATCACTCAAGCATGGTTAAAGAGGCCCTAATATCCAGATGGTACCATATCCATTTAATTGTATCCTCTGACCTCATCTCACCTAAGCTGGCATTAAAATCATAACACAGTTCAAGTGTAAAAATGATGTAGTGTTTATTTATCCCATTTATAGAGGGGCAAACACACAGCTAAATTCATACGTTGAGAATTAGTGTAGTAATTTGAAAAGGTTGAGTTAGATCAAGTCTACTCTCTGGCGTCCCAATTGGCCTTTTTCATTCTTCACTTGGTGCAGTACATGTGGGCCTCCTCAAATGACAAAGGAGAGCTACGTCAAGGGTGAAACAGTTGACTGGACCGGTAGGCAATTGCCTGGTGCATTAGAAGCTGTCTTGCGTGGTTTGTAATGAATGGAAAACAATTCAATATACTTTTAATTTGTGCAAATGCAATAAGGGGTAGAAACTTTTTAGAGAGCAGATCCATTCCCAAGGTTTTAATATCTCAGAGTACCTAAACCAGAAAAGCTCGTGGCTGGTTCCATTTTCATTAGTGTAAAACACTGGCATGAAGCTTACTACGGTTTTTAATGCCTCTTCGCAGTTTGTCATTCCTGAAACTGTTCATTCATCTGCAGTAGGAACTGCTTGGTTTTGCACTGCGATTCTGTTGCTTTTGGAAATGCTCAGGTGTCCTGGCTATTGTTCTTCCTACTAAAAGATACATTAAACAGGCCAGACAAGCAGAAGTTAAGGTCGTACTGCCTATGCAAAATAGCAGCCAAGGCTTTTTAGTAGTCCTATCAGCATCTCGGATAGATGTAAAGGTGGAGTAATAAAAAAAACCAGTCAGACTCCATTCCTTTATTATTAGAATAGTATGGAAGCTGCAACCACCTCATTCTTCGCTCTCTAATTCCCAAAGATTGGATCTGGGGCCTTCCACATGTGTGGCATCTACTCTACTTCTATAAATAATATACCCTCCTGATACTAGCACTGATCCAGAGTTCATTTGAAACTGGGAGTCTTAGTCAATAACATAAGCCAAACAACACAAGAGAATTGTTTCCTGTAAAAAAGTACAAAACCCCGATGCGTATAACCTTACATGACTAATCCTTTTTAGTTAGAGTTATGTATAAGGGCAATGCAGCAAATTCAAAAAAAAACAAAGGGCATTCAAATATGAGAATGTTAAATCCACGAAGCAGTTGTGCTCTAGGGCTTCGTGAAGAGTTCTCCTCTGTCCTGCATTCTATTAAGTCACAATATTCAGGAGACCATTCAGAATTTCTTAAGGCCATTCTTTATTCCAGGGGTCTTCAAACTTGGCCCTTTTATGACTTGTGGACTTCAACTCCCAGAATTCCTCAGCCAGCATGTCTGGCTGAGGAATTCTAGGAGTTGAAGTCTACAAGTCATAAAAGGGCCAAGTTTGAAGGCCCCTGTTTTATTCCATCCTTTCCAATGAATGTCCCAATCCTTCCAGCAGTTGTTTCAACCTAAACTTCAAACATCTCACTGTTTGCAGCTCTCTGCTGGTATTGGTATGTGTGCTTGTCTACATTTGTGAGTCTCCTTGCTGAGCACCATGTACTAATCAGTACTACTCTTGGTCTTTCTAACTGACCAACAGAGGCGTATCTATGCAGTCCTTAGTGCTTTCTGGGGTTTGTTGTCTTCTTGCAGACGTTTCATCATTAAACTAATTAACATTATTAGAGCTAGGTGGAACTGGCATTTTTATCCACCTATCAAGTCCTTCCTAAGAATCTGGGATAGGGAGATTTGGATGTGTGATGGTGATAGAGGCATCGTCACAAAATGTAAGCTGTTCCAAGTGAAGCTGCCTTCTGCAATAGGCTGATGGTGATTTTGTCAATGCCGATAATGTTCAATGCTCAAGTGCTCCAGTATTATTATTAATACACTTCAGTAAAGGAGAGTCAAGGACAGAAAACTAAGCAGAGCAAACCAGAATAACTGTAAATATACAGTATTTATAAAAATAATTTTACTGCCAATGTACTAGATTATAGAGATAATTGAACAATTTATTCAGCATATTTTACATAAGCATTACAAAAAGGGGGGTAGGATATGCTGGGAAATGTAAAGACTATGAATAAGTGTACTAAGAAATAGAAAATAATTTTATTATTCTACTACTATGTTTTTCACTATCTTTGTGCCATTCGGATGTTGTCTAAAATAAATATCTATTAATAGGAGAAAAACACCTAACTTGGGAAATACTTGCAACTCAGTCATCTAAAGTTTATTCAGAACTTCAAAGATAGATAGGAAGTCACTTCTTCTGAGGTTGTTGTAACTTTGAACCATTACTAAGTGAACAATTGTAAATTGAGGATTATCTCTATATAGGGACAGAGTTGAGGCATCGCACTAATTGTGATTGTTTGGATCTGGTTTAGAATGTGGCATGAGCACAGTTGTGCTGCTTTGTGAGCCTGGTTTATTAGTCAGCATGTTGGACAAACCAGGGCTATTGTTCCTAGACTGCAAAAAATCTGCTGACCACAAGATGGTGATAAAGAGTGACAAAAATGCATAACTTTTCTGCCACCTAGTGATCACCTGTAGATTTGCAAGTCAGATATGGTAGCCCCAGAGCAGCATCACTCCATTATGATTAAATAACTAGGCTTTAATAAGGTGTGAGAAGTCAGTCATTAAGTCTTGAGGTAAAATGAAAGCTCTTCTTTCTTCAGCATTGTCGGTGAGGGCTGATTCACACAAACAACAGAAAGTGTGCTTAGTTTGCCCTTCCTGAATGCTTAGAGGGCAGCCCTTGTTGACTCATAGAACAGCTGTCCATTCGAGAGGGAGGCAGTTGTATGGAGGCTGAGATCTGATGGAAGCCTGAGGACAATGACGGAGAAAGCAAAGAAACCCTCCTGAAAGATACTAGCTGACAGATGCTTTACAAGCTACATTCAAAGTCTCCTTCAAGGAAGGAATTAAACTCCCAGTGAGTTCATGGAGACGTTTTTGGCCTCTATGAAGAGAGGTCTATTTTCAATTTCCCTATCCAGTCTGGTGACTTCCCCTTGATGTTGGCTCAACCTTTCTTAGCGTTTTAGGATCAGCCAAGGTTAGTTGGATGCTTCTACCTAGCTGGGAACTGAAGCCTGGGTAAAAGCCTGGGTCTGTGGAGACCTGGGAAATTATTAGTCTCCATACTCTGATATATAACTATTTGTTAACTCACCCTACATGATTTTACTTGAATACATCTATTTTGTTTCCTCGGATTTTCCCCATTTTCCCTCTCAACAAAGCCCAGCTTTTGATTTTTGTTTTAATTTGCCAATAAGATGGTCCTTGGTTGTGTTTTTTTTTCGTATCCCTCTTTTAGGGAACTGGAAGTTTGGTGGGTTGGAAGAGGACACCTGACATTATTCTGGGACCAGAATATCCCTCCCTCTCCCTCTTACATTATTATGTGAACCCAGATCCTATCAGATCCTATCAGAACCAGAGTTGTTGGTGGAAAACAATGGGTTATTGAAGTTGATTATCTCCCGTATCACTGCCACCATTATGTTTCCTCCAAGCAGTTCAAGACAGTGAACATTTTCTGGGTGGGTAGAACAGAACATGCTTGCCTGTGATTAATTAAATGGAGGGCTGCTAAATTATCCTGATTTTCTGATTTGCACAAATGGTCGAACTTTAAACACCTGATTCTAGCCGGCCCAAATCTAGGCTGAAATGTGGTCAGATAGTTTACTGCTCAGTGAATTGTCCAAATATTGCTAGCATTCTCCTTCCACATGAGCTTAGTGGAAAGCTTGCTTCACTCGCCAGCCTGTATATATGAACAAAGCTCTCACTTTAGCATCGCTGCCCCTGCCATCACTTTTACTGTACCGATGAACTACCTAAAAAGGGGGCTTTACAAGTACCTGCTTTAGGAGAAACCCTTAGTTCACATTCTAGAGGAACAAGTGAGTCATTTATTACTTTTTAGCCTCATAGAGATAGGAAGTATGAAAAAGAGGTAAATGTAATAAACCAAGAAAGCTTTATCTCTACCCTTTAGTATCATAAATAGCTAAATCTATAAAAAAAACATGTCAACAAGCAAACCAACCTTTATTTCGTATTCCCGGTTTAGACTGTAGAATGGTAGGGACAGAAGAATTCAAATTATGCAGAAATATTACCAACTTTATAATTAGATTTATTGATTGATTACATTATTTGTACATTGCTGATTCCACACGGACTCTTGGCAGTTTACAGCTAGCCATAAAGCAGAAAACCATAAAACTTTCATTAAAAACTGCCTTCAATATACCCTTAGCATCCCCTCCCAGCCTCAATATAAATTAAATGCTCTTTAGTATATATTCAGCCCCTACTTACCTAATGTTGACCTAAAGCTCCACTGTGGACCCATCTTTTCTCACTCAGCCAAAGAATTTTTGACCTATGTAGTATTTGACTCTAGACAATAAGGCGTGTGACTTTATAAATCTAAATTAAATGCATATTTTTCATTTTCATTTTCATTTATTTATGGTCAGTGATAAGCAAAGTTGCTGTAACACTACAACCTTACAGAAAAGCAGGCTCAAATGTAATTCAAGCGATGAAATCACCACATAGACTTGCCAATCGATATTTATGCATATAAGAACACCAGAGAAGGGATAAAATCAAACCAAGTAGATAAAAAAAATAAGATAAAAGAAGAAAAGGAATTCCCATTACATCATTCCATGATTACAAATAGGTCTGAACCTTCTTATGGTAATAGCTACTGGTAAAAAAAAGGTCATTCTGTTTGTAATAGGTAGCAGGTTTCAGTTTGATAGCAGGAAATAAACCACCTCTCTCCCTCACTGAACAGTTGATCTCCACCAGGAAGTGGTACATGTATATTGTAGACCTTGACTTACGACCACAGTTGAGCCAAAAATTTCTTTTGCTAAGTGAGACATTTGTTAAGTGAGTTTTTCCCCATTTTATGATCTTTCTTGCCATGATTGGTTAAGGGGATCACTGCTGTTGTTAAGTTACTAACATGGTTGTTAAGTAAATCTGGCTTCCCCACTGTCCTGGCTTGACAGAAGGTTGCAAAATGCACGATCTTGGACACTGCAACCGTCATAAGCCAGGCATCTGAATTTCGATCACGTGACCATGGGGAGGCTGCAGGGGTCATCAGTAGTGAAAAAAGGTCATACGTCACTTTTTTTAAACTGTGCTGTTGTAACTTCGAACAGTCACTAAGTGAATTTTTGTATGTTGAGGATTACCTGCATATCAGAGCATAAGTTCCAATAACGGGGAATATTTGTAGCTCAGGGTTGAAATAAGCAGCTCTTTGTGTTCCCTGATGATGTTACCTAGCTTGGGTAATGAAACATCTGCAAGAAAACAGCCGAACTCGAAGAGCACTAAGGACCCCCTCCACTTAACTTCTCACAGAAGGGACAGTGAAGAAACGTGTGTGCTAAGCAGGACTTTTTTTCTCATAGAACGCTCAGAATGGAGTTCCGGCACCTTTTTTGGATGAAACCTTGTAGGGTAGGCAAGGCGGGTTGTATGACATGTGTGAGTTCCGGCACCTTTTTCTTTTACAAAAAAAGCACTGCTGCTAAAGGGTCTCAGATTCACATTCTGGCCACAGGGACAGTTTTTCTCATTAAATGGCATTTTGTGAAACCTCCAATCCAATACTGCCAGAGGGAGAACATTACACAATTAAATACAAATAAATAAATGCAGGTGCAATGTTGTCAATATTATGTGTGAACGCAGCCAATATATGCTTACTGACATGCAGCATGTACATGTCAAAGAACTAGAGCTGATTTCTTCTCCAGGTTGAATGGTCTTAATGAGAAAGTTGCTTCTTCCTGTTGTTTTGTTCAAGATAAAAAATCTAGCAGTTCATCATGTACAAGCATAAAGATTTAAAAAGAATGAACTCAACTGACTGGTAGGCCCTTGTCCATCCTTCTATCACAAGACAGCCAAACAGCACGTTTTGGAAATACATACTCGGATGCAGAGGCAAACAGAGATAGACTCAGAAGGAAGTTTTATAATACATTTTATTTTTAATGGTCCAAACCAAAATCAAAGCGGCTTTTAAGATCTTAGCCAGTATCCCTTTTCCTTTTCTTAAAAAAGTTGGTTTCCATGACAATGGCTCTGTTCAGACTACACGTTAAACATTTAGAGTGTTAGGCAAACCCAATCAGTTGGATTAATTTAGTAAACCACGATTCAATTAACAACGAGTTAGTGTACTGGAAAAAAAAGAGGAAAAAGAATTCCAGGAGCAAACTGTTCTTTTCATACATTGATTTCTTTAATTGGAGGAAATTGCTGAGATAGGATGTTCTGCAAGGTAAGACAATGGAAAAATCAGCCTTTTCACTTTGGAAAAAGGAATGTTCATTCAAATCGCAAGTCTATTTATTTCTTTTACAGATCCTTGACTTACAACCATTTATTTAATGATCGTTCAGAGTTACAACAGCACTGAAAAAAGTGCTGTTTGGATGCTTGGCAGCTGGTTCATATCTATGATGGTCGCAGTGTCCTGGGGAGCACGTGATCCCCTTTTGCAGCCTTCTGACAAGCGAAGTCAATGGGAAAGCCAGGTTCACTTAACAACCCTGTTACTAACTTAACCGCGGCAGTGACTCACTTAACAACTGTGGCAAGAAAGGTCATAGAATGGGGTAAAACTCACTTCATGGTTGTCTCGCTTAACAACAGAAATTTTGTGGTCGTAAGTCGAGGACTATCTGTACCGGTTGATTCATATGAAACGTTGGCCCATTGCGTCTCTGCCACTTCTGCCTTGCAGTTCTACCCATGTAACTTCACTCAGCTTTTTCTTAAAATAGTCAATTGTTGAACAAATCTCAGACTTGAATCAGCTGAAGAACTCCAAATTAGCTAAAAGGAGCCCTGGATTTTCTGAGAACTTAATAGAACGGCTGTAACACTTTGCATCAAATCTTAATGCCACATTTCTGTGACTGAGCTGGGTGACTTTTTGGTCTAATGGTGCTCTTGTTCAGTGCTGCTTCCTTCACATCTGGTCACCAAAGAGTCGCTCCGTCACCCTGCAGCCTGCTAATGAGATCCCCCATTTAATTAATACCATAAGAATTTTAATTCTGACTGAATCAATTTAACGTGATGTGATTTTGTCAGCTCTATTCCCCAAGTAAAAAGTGAGCCTGATGCTTATTACATACATCATTTCACGGGCTCTGCATTCCCTGCTGACTTAAACAAATTCTAATTAAGACTAATTAAAGCATCATTTATGAAAGCGCTTGTGATAGCTATGCAAACATTCTGGGTGGGTATGCTTTGCATAATAATTATCCTAGTTAATATTAAGGCTCAGTCCTTGGCAATTAGATCTTCCTTGGAACAGAGAGTTACTCTGAATTTAGCCCTTTTCAGACTTGGCAATTAATAACCAAAAATAGTGTAAAATTTATAGAGTGGCTTCATTAAAACAAAATATATTTAGAAGCTGTAGCATTGTTGGCATTTTTTTTCCAGACAAGCATCATTTTAAACCAGGTGAGAGTTATTAAAATTAAAAAGACATGGCTCTTGGAGAAGGTCTCAGAAATATATTGAAAGTCTGCAAAAAGGAAAGAAAAGAACTCAAGTGACAGAAGCTGAAAAAAAAATCTATAAAGACATTTCCCTGTATTTCCACTGCCCCCCACCCGTCCCTTCCTAAACATTATATTGTATAAAATGTATAATTTATTATTTGTTAATCACAGCCAAGCATTCATTAAGAAGAAACACCTATACCCAGGCATGCTAGGAACCACTTTACATTTTCCATCAAAGGCCCAGCAATTTCAGAGGTGAAATAAAGCACAGAGGACAGATGAATTATAGCAACTGAGTGAATTATAGTGATTATTGCTAGGTGCATATATGCAAAAAGAAATGTTACGTGACACATACAGACGTCTGGGAAATTAAACATCCTGCATTTACATCCAGGGCTTCTGTAGCATATATTATAATGCCAGTCGTCAATGTGTTACAGGATGGGCCTTGCTATTTTTAATGCCTTTTTTCAAATAGCGCCATTAAGAGTGGATTGCTGGGTAAAGATCCATGGCTAGGTAAAGATCTATTCCTTGGGAACTCAATACGATTTATGTCAAGATCCTTTTTTCCCCTATAAGGGAGGGGGGGAACTTAAAAAGGAATCCAAACAGCTGTTAAGACAATCATTAATTTAGGAAAAAAACAGGAAGCCTATTTCAGGCTGCTTTCAATGGAAAAACAAAGGGGACCCCACTCTTCTTTCCCAATGAAATGAGTGGGGTTCAAAAGAACCATTGGGAAAAATTGCCGCCCTCTGTTAGTATATGTGGTTTTAATGGGAAACCCTTCAAGACTCTTGCAATTCATTCTTTAAAAGAGTGTGCAGAACCTTCCTTTGGTTTAAAATATAGAGGCTTGGCTGCTAACCAGTGTGTAGCATTAGGATGACATTACATTCAAACAGAAAAATGTTATGTGAACTTAATTCCAGTATCGGTTTGAAGGACTCAGATAGCTGAAGGCTTGGGAAGAGGAGGAGTTAACCCCCTTCCCAGTGAACCTGTCTGCACCTGATCATTTGTATCGTACTTCCACTTGCTGAGAATCTCTTACTGAACAAGTGAGAACAGACCTTCTTTAAGTTAGCTTTTTTGTAGTTCAAGAAGCTTCAGTTGCTTGGCTCAAAATGAGATTTGTCTTATTTGTCAGGAAACCCCAAAAAAACAACATGGCTAATATAGCATCAGACTGTGTAAGCATAAGAAAGACCAAAACGTAGCTGTCATGGTTCCGATAGATGAGACCAGTAGAAATAAGAACTCTGAGGCAATTGCTTTCCTCAAAGAACACATTTAATGGCTACATAGTATCGGCACAAACAAAGGTGAAACCAAGACTGAAAGTTCCCCCCCCCAAGGTTACATGGTAACAAGTTGAACTTCCCACCCCTGCAATATGTCATAAATCACAATCCCCAATTAACTACTTTGGTGGGCTTTCTAACGGAAGCTCCAGCCCGCCAAAGCTTAAGTAGCTTGACCTTGGTTCCCACAGGAAAGTTATTGTTATGACTAAACTAGAAGAATGCAACTCCTCCACTCCCATTGCTGTGGCAACAGAAAATGAAGTGAAGATGGCTGCAGCCAGAATCATTTGAAGGTTGACAATAGCATTCAATATTTTGTCCTTTCAACATACATACATCATTGTATCCCCCTTCAATGAGAGCAATGTTATGTAGAGAAAAGGGATTAGAAATGGTAAGCCAAACAAATGAGGCACATGCAGTAAGAAAAAAAACGAAGGAAATCTAGTTCATACCAATATACCAACATCTCTCCTTATTTTCTTATCATCTCTTATTTAATACCTACATATTGACTGGGTGAGGTCCTACATCTAGATGGGAAAAGGTACTATCACTAATTTATTATATTCAGTTGGACCCCTGGTTGATCAAGCAATGCTGCTGAAATTATGTTTCAGTACCTGGAGACTGTTTGGGTCCAGAAGGAGAAGAACAGGCCCAAGAGTTAACCCTGACATGATGGAGTAGTAATGAGTCCATAGTCCTGGCAATTTTCTATTTTGGGTTCTGTTTGAGTTGCACTTTCCCATTCAGAACTGGTTTGCAATTTGGCATGTTTCCTTCAGTACATGCTCCTTCTTTATAACTTATAACACGTTATTACTTTTCCCCCAGCATTTGTGCTTCTCAGAACTACTCCATCCATTTTCTCAACATTAGTAACATTCCACTAACATACACAAATTCATCTACTTGCTTTAGGTTTCTATCACTTAGGTTTAATGTGTAGAAATTGACTTTTTTTCTTGAACACAACTACCTTGAGTTTTGATATATTAATTTTCATATTCAAATTAGCTATTTTACTAGACATTCATTGCAAACAATTTGAATTCTTGCCAAGGATCCAGCATTGTCTGCCATCTCTACCTGCTTCTAAAATGATGTATTATTTCCATCAAAATCTTGCTTCATTTTCACTGAATCTTTCATCTTAAGCATTCTTTACTCTCTTAGACAATGTTTTTGGAACTACCGTATTTATTTGTCTCTCTATATATTATCCTCATTTTTTGCAGTGATCTTCCTCTTATATGCATTTTTCCCTCATCCACAGCCTCTTTTACTTCATTGCACCAAATATCCTTTTTCATGCTTCCTATTATCATAACTCCACATACTTTTGTGGCAATTTGTACAACATTTTCAATCAGTTCCAGCTAGCTTTTAAATCCTCTTTCCTTATGTCTACTTACCATACTTACCATTTAACTTGTTAGGGGACTATCTTCTAATATATCTTTCATACATAACATACTTTCTTTTCTATTTTGACTCTCTATCACTTCTTTCCTTCCCCACCCCATGTTTCATTCTTCTTCCTATCAACATTCAGAACCTTTCATCGCCCTTTTCACTAATTCTCACAATCTTTCATCAAAAACAAACCATTTTAAGCCTTTAGATTTATATTCATCCCTTTGCCATGTGTCTCTATGAATAGGTAGGTTTAAAACTCAAAAGATAAAGAGGCATCAAATTAAGAACTAGGGTACATGAGCACCAGTGGAAGGCCATTTTACAACTATTGCACATTTTTATTAATTTAAAGTTATGAATAATCCAATAAAAGATAGTAGGTTCTATTGGATAATGATACATTTCTAAAAAAAATAATTGGGTTGCATTAACTACTGGAGATGCAATACTCAAACTGTAACACTGTTCAGTGAATATTTATTCATTTATTGTCAAATATCAAAGATTTTAAGTTGTGTTACAACGGCTTATTTTCGGATAAAAAATAATCTTATATAATTATTGGTTTGGAAACTTAAGAATACAAATACTGGTAGCTCCTGCATGCAATTATAATAGCAAAATAATAATTCAAGATTGACAATTTGACAATTTTAAAGATTGACAATTTGACAATTTTAAAGTGGTATAAACAACACCGTTCTGATTGTATAGTTGTACAAATATTTCACTACCAAGAAGACTATTTGAAAAGAAATGGGCCACATCCACTGGCTTATGTTTCATTTCTTGATTGCTTTCTATTGTTAAGTAACCTGACCTAAAATGTTAACAATGTAATGGTATATAAAGATTAATACAAGAGAGATTTATGTGGGAGGTTATTTCTTTTTCTATTTTTCTCATTTTGCGTAAACAGTAACTTTTTAAAATAACGTTTTCCTATTCAGTCAATGTTCTTTTTATTAACTTACTCCAAACATGCTCAAATTTTTCATCCTCCCAAAATTAGTCTGTTTCCCCCATTTCTGTCCCTGGCAAAAAAAAACAACCACCCCATCTTATCATAACCATGTTAATTTCTCTTCACTTGAATCTGAATTTTGGTATAAATACTGCTCTTGTTGTGTGGGCTCCATGCTCTATTATATATGCTCACTGCAGTTTGAAAAGCCAGCAACCAGCCATCCCCTAATTTAGTCTCAGGCT
>NC_139512.1:147984126-147986626 GCF_947247035.1 Vipera ursinii | reverse complement strand
TAGCAAAATATCTTAAACCCTTTCCCTTTCTCAACCTGAAAATCCTCATGTCTTATTTGTACTTGCTTTTCTATCCAGCTTTCCCACCACACATCCATTCAGAGTTGATTGTTCCCATGAAACAATGAAATTGTGTCATAATATACACTGAAATACTACTTTTATAAAAAGACTGTTGAAATGCTAAGTGTGTAAAATGGCACACTAGACTTTGTGTAATTAATATGCTCAGTTGCAATCAACACTCTTAAAGCATGACATTAGCCTATGAAGAAACACACCAAAACAAAATCGGCAAAATACTAGCCATAGCAAAGCAGGGTGGGAGAGAAATATTTTCCCCAATTGTTGAAAAGTTCTGACTGAGTAATTATCGTGCTTTTTTATTTTCCATTAAGGAAATAGCACATTAATGAAGGAAATATTATCTCTAATTTAACTTTTGTCAAGAGTTAAAAGCCTTTGCTGGAGGTGTAGATTGATGCCCCGAGTCACAACACTCTTGAAGGGAGAGAGGCTGAAGGCTGGGTTGAATTGGGGAGTGTGCTACTTCAAGAGAAGAGCCAGGAAGAAGCGAAAGACGCCCATAGAATTAATTGCTACATCAGAAGGAAGCTGGGAAGGGGGAAACTAATTCCAAAATGAAGATCTAATGGTAACAGGTTACTCCCAGATCTACCGTTATTTTTGATAAAAGTTGTAGCCTCAAATTCTTACTCTTTTAATCATATCTTACACCAACGTAATTGTACACTTTTCTCCTCTCCCTCAGGTAAAGGTGAGAGGTAATTATCTAATTTCACTTCTTTTCTCTCAATTTTAGGTGTATATGAAGATGGTCTGCATTGACTAAGATACTTCATATTCGGTAGTAGTTTAATTGTAACAATCCTACACAGTTCACATTACCGTATGCATATAAAGAGAGAGAATTTGGGGTCGTGGTTAAGGTGCTGGCCTAGAAACTAGGAGACGGTGAATTCTAGTCCCCCGTAAGGTATGAAAACATAGCTTGGGTGACTTGGGGCCAGTCACTATCTTTCAACCTGACCCACCTCACAGGATTGTTGTGGGGAAATCCTTGTAAGTGGGCGATACACGAGGTTGGCTTGTTCTAGTGGGAATCTTTCTCTTCAATTTATTTAGAAGAGCAATCTTCCTATGCACTGTAAGCTGCTGCACTGTATTCTCTACTGTTTTGCAGGCTTCTCCAATTTTCCAGCTCTTTTGGAGATATCAGAAAGGATTCTGGGTGGACAAGAAAAGCATATATGGCACACGTTGCCTGGACATATACCTTCCCCAAACAGAAAACTTCAATAGGTAGAACCTAGTATTACAACTAGTCCTCGACTTGCAACAGTTCATTTAGTGACTGTTCAGAGTTACAATGGCACTGAAAAAAAGTGACTTATGACTGTTTTTCACACTTACGACCATTGCAGCAGCCCTGTGGGCATGTGATCAAAATTCAGACACTTGGCAACTGATTCATATTTCTGACAGATGCAATGTCCCGGGGTCATTTGATTCCCATTTGCGACCTTCTGACAAGCGAAGTCCATGGGGAGGTCAGATTCACTTAACAAGTGGGTTACTAACTTAACAGCTCCAGAGATTCACTTAATAACTGTGGCAAGAAAAGTCATGAAATGGGGCAAAATTCACTTAACATCTGTCTCATTTAGCAACAGAAATGTGGGGCTCCATTGTGGTTGTACATTGAGGACTAGCTGCATTACAGTACCTTCTCCATTACCGACAAAAAGGCTGCTGAGAAGATAGCAGAAGTAGCCACTTTGTACATTTTCCAACATAAAGCGCCTCCTGAACCCTGTATGGATCTGAATCAGAGAAACAAGACTCTAACCAGGATTTATTTCCTGTCAGCCACTGTCCCTTTCCACTTTCTGCAGCCCCCACTCCAGGATTCCTGGTGGGTTTTCTTCTCATCTATTAACACAAATAGTAAGTACAAGAAAATTTGGCACGATTCACAATGTAACTTAGGAAATGCTGATTTATTGTCAGATTAATTTGTTCCAAGTTCATTTGTCACATGTAGCGAATGCATTGTTACATAGCTTTTGTAAGCCACAGAGAGCTGCTTGATTGAAGGGGCATAAAGGCAATTTTAACCAATAAATGAGCTGGCCATTGGCAAGAACCATGTCCCAATGATTCTTGAATGGCATTATTAGCAAGGAAGCAAAAATAAAAGGGCTTTACGTATTTCCTAGCAGGACTAGTAACACCCCATTCAAAAAGTTCCTTCCAAGAGGGTAATTCTAAATAGATAAACGAGTCTTATGCTATAGCAGCACATTCAATTCAGTCGTAGTTTACAAAATACTACACTCAGTTCTAACCTTTACGATATTCTGTAACTGATGTTTTCATGCTTGGGGGGAAAAAAATCTAACCTGCCTTCTCTCTGGAATCAAGAGGATGACCATGGCTTTAATGCTTAACTTTTCTATCTAGCTAATACCTCTAATGC
>NC_139512.1:147941626-147981626 GCF_947247035.1 Vipera ursinii | reverse complement strand
CCCCACCTTCCCCCACAGCTTAAGGCAACTGGGCTCTAAACAAACAATTTGTGGATCAGCTTCCTGAGACATTCCCTTTTCTGCATCCTCTACAAAGGCATACACTGAATTTGCTTAGCAGATTTCTATGGAAAGCAATAAATCATGTGGTGCCCATTATTTTTCCCTTTCACTGATTTTACTCAACATTAATTTAGCCAATCTGTCACCTCCTGAGAAGCAGAGGCCAAAAGCAGGGGATAATCAAACACTAAGAAAGAAGGTAGCCTATTTCAAGGGAGCCTCAAGCCCCTATTCATTTTATACATCCCCCTATGTATTGCGTCATCTTCCACTTTAGCTTCCTTTGACAGTAACGTAAAAGAAAGCCAGCATGTACGTGCACACACTTCCTGGTCCAAGCACTCATTTAACGTAGGGGAAAAAACATCCTTTGAGCATTATTAAGCCCAATAATACAGCTCAATTAATCAATCAATCAACTGAATTGACTGACTGACTTTTTTTATTAAAAAGTTTTAAGATACATTTTTAAAAACATAAACTCCCTCCCTCCCCCTTCCCTCCCTTACCCTCCCCCCTCCAACTTCCCAGAGCTGAATACAGGGTATAAACTTTACAAACTTAAGCTAAAATATGCTAACTAACTAAAAAAGACACATTAAATTCTATCACACTTTAACCCCCCTTAAACATAACTAAATTACTAACAAATAATAAATAACTAATAATGCATCATATAAAACTAATAATACATCATATAAAGCTAATACTTATTCAAGTGCTAAATGAAACTTTTTAGTCCCATATTTATTCTGAATATATTCGATCCATCTTCTCCATTCCACAATGTATCTCTGTTGCGATTGTTCTTTCAAATATGCTGAAATCTTTGCCATTTCCGCCAGGTTTGAAACTTTCAAAGTCCACTCTTCTATAGTAGGCAGTTCCTCCTTCTTCCAATATTGCGCTACTAAAAGTCTTGCTGCCGTAATTAAATTCAACATCAATTTAGTATCTATGACAGTACAATCTGTAATGACACCCAACAGAAATAACTGTGGAGAAAACCTTATTTTTTTCTTAAATATCTTCTGCATGTTCCACCAAATTTTAATCCAAAAAGCTTTGACTTTTTTACAAGTCCACCATATATGAAAATACGTTGCATCCTCACAGCCACACCTCCAACATTTAGGCTGGCAGTTCGGATACATACTTGCTATTTTTTTAGGGTCTAAATGCCATCTATAAAACATTTTATAAAAATTCCCTCTTAAATTTTGAGCCTGAGTAAATTTTACATTTCTGACCCATATCTTTTCCCAAGTATCCATTGTAATAACCTCCTGAAAATTCTGGGCCCACTTTATCATACAATCTTTAACCAGTTCCGTTTCTGAGTCTATTTCTATCAGTGCATTATATATCCTTCTTATATGTGCTTGACCTTGATCTCTAATTTGTTTTACCAAAATTTCCATCAATTATTGAAATACCAGCTTTCTGATCTTCTTTCCATCTAGCTTGTAACTGCCCATACTGGAACCAAGTTTGTACTATTTTCCTTTCTTTTAAAATATTATATGGCTTTAATTGCCATACATTCCTTTCCATCCTAAGAATTTCTTTATATGTAATCACATCATGTTTAAATCCCACGTTTATATTTTCTATTGCATGTTTAGGTATTGCCCAAATTGGTATTTTATAATTTAACTTGTGTCGATATTTTTTCCAAACTCGCAACAGAGCATACCTTAATATATGTATCTTAAAAACATTATCCACCTACTTGTCATACAATAAATATGCATGCCAACCAAATAACAAATCACAACCCTCAAAATTCAATAATCTCCCTTGTGTTGAATTAAACCAATCACTAATTGATGATAAAGCAGCAGCCTCATAATGGTCCAAGCACTCATTTAAGGTAGGGGAAAAAAACATCCTTTGAGCATTATTAAGCCCAATAATACAGCTCAATCAATCAATCAATCAATCAACTGAATTGACTGACTGACTTCAAAACTGTGCAATAAGACAGGACGCTTCAAGATTCAGTCTCTTACAATTTGTGATTCTATTATTCTTCTCTTCCAAACGAAGTATCACTGCTACAGAACTAGATCAGAAGTTACTACATAGTGTAAAAACCCATGCTGTATTAATATTATTGGGTAGGTTTCCAAATGGAACCAACAAGCATCTAATATCTAGTCTCTTATAATCACCCCGAGATTTGAACATCATTCTTATAAGGGATATTATTCAGTATAGGAAAACACAATGGATTACAGGTGAAACTCGAAAAATTAGAATATCGTGCAAAAGTTCATTTATTTCATTAATGCAACTTAAAAGGGGAAACTAATATATGAGATAGACTCATTACATGCAAAGCAAGATAGTTCAAGTCGTGATTTGTCATAATTGTGATGATTATGGCATACAGCTCATGAAAACCCCAAATCCACAATCTCAGAAAATTAGAATATTACATGCAATCAATAAAACAAGGAGTGTACATAGAACAATATCGGACCTCTGAAAAGTATAAGCATGCATATGTACTCAGTACTTGGTTTGGGCCCCTTCTGCAGCAATTACTGCCTCAATGCGGTGTGGCATGGAAGCTATCAGCCTGTGGCACTGCTGAGGTGTTATGGAAGACCAGGATGCTTCAATAGTGGCCTTCAGCTCTTCTGCATTGTTTGGTCTCATGTCTCTCATCTTTCTCTTGGCAATGCCCCATAGATTCTCTATGGGGTTCAGGTCAGGCGAGTTTGCTGGCCAATCAAGCACAGTAATCCCACGGTCACTGAACCAGGTTTTGGTGCTTTTGGCAGTGTGGGCAGGTGCCAGGTTCTGCTGGAAAATGAAGTCAGCATCCCCATAAAACTCGTCTGCGGAAGGAAGCATGAAGTACTCCAAAATCTCCTGGTGGACGGCTGTGTTGACCCTGGACTTAATGAAGCACAGTGGACCAATACCAGCAGATGACATGGCTCCCCAAATCAACACAGACCTTGGAAACTTCACACTGGACTTCAAGCATCTTGCAGTGTGTGCCTCTCCATTTTTCTTCCAGACTCTGGGTCCTTGGTTTCCAAATGAGATGCAAAAGTTGCTCTCATCAGAAAAGATGACTTTGGACCACTGAGCAACAGACCAGGTCTGTTTTTCTTTAGCCCAGGTACGACGCTTCTGACGTTGTTTGTTGTTCAGGAGCGGCTTGACAAGAGGAATACGACATTTGAAGCCCATGTCCAGGATCCATCTGTGTGTGGTGGCTCTTGATGCAATGACTCCAGCCTCAGTCCACTCCTTGTGAAAGTCCCCAACACTTTTGAATGGCCTTTTCCTGACAATCCTCTCCAGGCTGTGGTCATCCCTGCTGCTTGTGCACCTTTTTCTTCCACACTTTTCCCTTCCACATAACTTTCTATTAATGTGCTTTGATACAGCACTTTGGGAACATCCAACTTCTTTTGCAATTACCTTTTGAGGCTTTCCCTCCTTATGGAGAGTGTCAATGATGGTTTTCTGCACAACTGTCAGGTCAGCAGTCTTCCCCATGATTGTGATTCCTACTGAACCAGACTGAGAGACCATTTAAAGGCTCAGGAACCCTTTGCAGGTGTTATGGCTTAATTAGCTGATTAGAGTGGGATACTTTGAGCCTAGAATATTGCACCTTTTCACAATATTCTAATTTTCTGAGATTGTGGATTTGGGGTTTTCATGAGCTGTACGCCATAATCATCACAATTATGACAAATCATGGCTTGAGCTATCTTGCTTTGCATGTAATAAGTCTATCTCATATATTAGTTTCCCCTTTTAAGTTGCATTACTGAAATAAATGATCTTTTGCACGATATTCTAATTTTTTGAGTTTCACCTGTAGATACACCTGTTTTTTTCATTGGAAGGAGATTACCTGATACTCACATTTGCAGAAAAGCAAGGGCATGAGGCAGTAGCAATTGAATTTAAGTTGATTAAGTAAATTTATTTAGAAGAAGGCTAAAGTAACCAAAGTTTTTCAGCAAAATATTCCACTTTCTTCTTCAAAAGAGAAAAATATATAAAAGCAAATTAGGACTGGAAAATTCTGGGATTTAATAATAATTTCTGGTGCATCCCATATGAAAATCCATGAAGATTCACCCCTTGGATTCACTATTTTTAAACCATAGTGATAAAAAAACATGTTGGATCTATGATGTCATAGCTCATAAAATCATGGCTCATTCTATCCAGACATACGTTGTTTTGATGCTGTTTCGGATCCTATGTAAAATTTGCAGAATCCATTTACCGTGGATTTGATCCACATTTTTTGGCAACAGTAAGCACCAAAAACAATTTGTCAATTATGTCTGGGATTATATGCAGAGGGTTATGATAAATTTAATTCAGAATTCAAGTGGATTCCATGCACAAATCGAAGTCAAGAGATGGGTCCATTTTTAAAATAATTTTAGAGCTAATTTTCTGCCAAGAATGCTCAAATTTGTGATTAAGGTTCATTTTGCACAGATCCAGTATAAAAAAATCATATGGATCCACAAGAATGTCTTATTTTTGCACGAGAGATCTGACAGTCCAACAACTATTAAATCTCCAATTATGATGGTTCATTATGCATAGTAGGATGTAACTCGTACAGATAGTTGACTTATGACTACAATTGAGCTCAAACTTTCTGTTGCTAAGCAAGACATTTGTTAAGTGAGTTTTGCCCCATTTTATGACTTTCCTTGCCACAGTTCTTAAGTTAGTAACATAGTTGTGAATCTGGCTTCCCCATTGACTTTGCTTGTCAGAAGTTCACAAAAAGTGATCACATGAACCCAGGACTCTTCAACTGTCAGTTGCCAGGTGTCTGAATTTTGATCACATGACCATGGGGATTGCTGCAACAGTTGTGCGATTAACAATCGTAAGTCACTTTTTTCAAGTGCTGTTGTTAAGTTTGAACAAATAAACCAATGGATGCAATTTGAGAACTACTTGTAGTACAAATCAGATAAAGTTTTAACTTCAAACAGTCACTAACGAACTGTTGTGAAGTCGAGGCCTACTTGCAATTTGGTGGCCATTTTATATGGATCCCATTTAAAGCCTGTGTTGAGTTCTATGAAAAATCCATGTTTTTGCACCACGATAGCATCAAACCCTTACCAAATTATTTTGAGTGCCCACTGCCTGCTGATGTTAGCTTAGAGGCCATATATAAAAGCTGCATGGATCCACAAGGATCCTGGTCTAAGATCCATGCTTATAAATCCATACTCTTGTAAAAGAGCCTTGGTGGAGCAGTGGGCTAATGCCTCCTTAAGTAACACCAGCTGCCTGCAATTAGTGCAGGTTCGCATCCCACCAGGCTCAAGGTTGACTCAGCCTTCCATCCTTCCGAGGTGGGTAAAATGAGGACCCAGATTGTTGGGGGCAGTTAAGCTGACTTTGTAATAATGCCGCTTGGGGGGGTGTGAAAGCCCTAATAAGCAGGCATATACATAGAATGAAGGCTACTGCTAAGCTTGTAAGCCGCCCTGAGTCTTCGGAGAAGGGCGGGATATAAATGGAATTAAAATAAAATAAATAAATAAATAAATAAATCACAACAGTAGGCCCTGCAAAAATCACCCAGAAGTTCCCGGGCCGGTTCCTGTTCTTCAAGTAAGTAGAGACGGGCTCCATCACGCAGCAGAGTTCGATGCCCTCGGGAGAACGTCTGAAAGAAACCAGAGCTGGGTCGTCCTGGCAGGAGCAGCTGCCCCCAGACATCAGCCCGGCGCAGGCTGGACCGGGAGGCTTTTTCTATCCGGCCTTTGAGCAGCGTTTCCAACCAGGAGACCCCCAAGCTCAGCAACCCGAGCTTTGTCTTCGCCCCTTCGCGTCGTCTGCAGGACCCGCTCAATCGTGAAGGGAGCCTGCTGGGTGGTAAAGCTGCGCGGCGCTGATACGGCAGGGGAGGCGAAAGAGCCGGCCAGCCTCGGACGGAGAAAGGGAAGTTCAGCGCTGCCACCCTGGCTGAGCACATCCACGGCGAGGTCTGCAACCCCCGCCTTCGCTCCTCGGGGCGGCTACGCAACGTATTTCCCACCTCCTCTTCCTGCTTTTCTGCAGGGAATGAAATCGCCGGCCTGTTCTTTTTTTTTTTTCTCCCTCCTCCTTTCCGTGGCAAGCGGGACCGATCGAGGCATTGAAACCCTCTTCCCACGCCCCCACGCCGCAAATGGGGATATTAATTAACGCACGGTTAAGGAGAACCCAAGGATTCCAGTGGGTCCACTCGAAGTAGGATGAAACCAGATCCCAAACAGTATCTGATCCTTTGCCCGTTTCAAAAGATCAGCCAGGTGAATTTGGATCCTATCCTGCCTACTGTGGGGGAGTCCTAGGACTTAGGCCACAGCGAAGTCGTAGCATGGTACATGGCTAGGCGAGATGAAGGGATCCGCTTAAATTCGCCCCGCCAGCATTTGTGCCTTCCTGCAGGGAGGGAACTGCTGGGGTCTTGCAAAGAAAGCGGTACTCCAGGAGTCTTCAAACTTGGCCCTTTTATGACTTGTGGACTTCAACTCCCAGAATTCCTCAGCCAGCGTGCCTGGCTGAGGAATTCTGGGAGTTGAAGTCCACAAGTCATAAAAGGGCCAAGTTTGAAGACCCCTGCTGTACTCTATAGTAGGAGGAAGTCTGTGTCTGCCAGGTGTTGCTGGAGTTAGACTGAGCTGTTTTTCCAGTGCAGAGATGGCCACTTCATAGCAGAGAAGGGGACTATTAAGAACATTAAAAACTCGCTTACAATATCAGTCTAGGTTCTCCCTGCGGTGTGTTACTGACAAAGTTATTTAAGTTAATTTAGATCCAGTTCACAGGTGTTTGCATTTGGTTTATGGGGTCAAGTTACTCAACCCTTAACTCACTGCTGACTTTATGAATTGACTCGGTTGAAAAGGGTACTGTAAATACGTAGAAGAGAGAGGTTGGCTGTCCCTTGTTGATATGAGGCCGAGTTGAATTGCCTGCAGGAAACAAAAGTTAAACTGGCCTACAAGGCCCCCTTTAAGATGTTTGAAATGATTCTGTTTAAGGTATAATTTTTTGCTGTTGCATACAGTGTACAACTAGTGATAGCTCATCACACCCACTAATTGTTGAATATAGTACTAGAAATTTACTTCATGACTGTTGGCCTCTAGTTTGCTCAATGAATTTTTTTTAAAAAGATACACCTATACTAGGCTTATTGCCGAAATGTTTGATTATTTTAAAGTTAATGTAATACTATAAAAAGTTGGGGTGGAAAAAATACACTGTAGTAAGGAAGTAAAATTAGGTTCTAGTATTCCAGTCCAAAAAAAAATACATTAAGAGTTTTGTTCAGAGCAGATCTCCAAGAACACCAGATTGATCTGATGATTTCAAACAGTTTTACAATAATGGCTAATAGTGGTGTCCTGCTGAGTTCAAAAGATGGAGTTCTTTTGTTGGGAAAAAGCACAGTTAAATACTGCCATCATTACAGATATGTGTTTTAGTTGGGTTTTTTTAAACCACCACCAGTCTCCATGTGGAATCTGCACTGCACAATTGATCTTTTTCAATAAATAACATGTTCAGTCCATATCTTTTGGTTAACAAAGCCAAGCAAGCTTGTGCTGCTGAATTGCAGGGGCTCACAAACAGGCTATGTAACAAGGACAGTTAAAATATTCATTGCATTTATTTTGTGGAAAACAAACACAAAACGCTTCAGACATTCTGGATTGTTTGAGATTGGAGCACATTATTCAATCATTCTGGAACTCTCCATTTCTTATTAAAACAGCAATGTATAAAATAGTTCCTTGAGTCAGTCAAATTTTGGGAACAGAATGTCCTGTATTTTTCCATATTCTGCCATGGAAATCTTTATATTGACCATCTTTGAGCTTTCCGGCCAGGACTGAGAATTTTTAATTTTTAATTTTAACTTATTGTAATTGGGTTTTTAATCAGAGTTATAGGGGTTTTAGATTTTTAATCAAGGATAATTTAATCTATTTTAATTGTTATTAACTTTGTGTATTGTAATGTTGTTTTAATTGCCTTGTGAACCGCCCTGGGTCCTACGGGAAAAGGGTGGTATATAATTTCAATAAATAAGTTCAATAAATAATAAATAATTTTCTCAAATTCACAAATGATCATCCTTAAATGGTCTGGGCTTTTAAGAATTCTGCTTTAGTGCCAGCTGGCTGCACTAAAAATTTCAGAAATTTTAGAAAATAAATTTCAGAAACGCCAATGTATTTGTGTAGCCATACCGATTAAACAAATACTAACACCTCTCATTAGGAAGTTTCAGGAAGCCATTTTATCTTAGGTGCAGTCATTTATGATACAGCAAGTATATTCACAGGATCTTACAAGGAGGACAAAGTAAAGGAAACATTTTAAAATGCCATTGTTACTATTTATCATTATAAAGTCTAGCACTGCCAGAGGAAATGCATCTAGATGAAAAAGTATCTGAAGCTACATTGGGGAAAATTTATTGTATTATTTGGGAGACAAAGGAAGCTGTCTTACACCGACTGTTTTCATACTTGTAAGACACAGAATACTGAAAAATGTACCAAAGTTTCTTGCAAGTTTCTAAACATTCTTGCCCTATGGAAGCCAATAAACTTAATGATTTGACTTAGCCAGAACTACACTACAGTATATTTTCTTAAAAAGCATGCAGTGGTGCTAACATATCTAGAGCAGGAGTCAATATCTGGGATGTGTAAACTACATACAGTACTTGGCTGCCAAAATAACTGCCCTGCACCAATAGAGAAGGCTGTGCACCTTCACCAGCCAATCACAACATTAGTAACAGAAAGTCATTTAGTCCCTGCAACCAGCTCATCACCATTTGGTCAATGTCTGGCAAGACCAGAATAATAGAATTCAGAAACCAATCACTCTCTTAAGTGACCAGGATGAAAGAAGAAATGAAAGAATAGAAAAATTATGCCCTCTTCCTTCCTTTCCTAGTAATCTCAGAATTGTTGGTTACTTTCCTAGCTCATGAGGAGGAGTGGGGGAAGCTGATGTAGAGACTGGAGCAAAAGGTCAGAATTTAACTGAGTGCAGATGAAGTTAAATCTACCACAGTTTTTCTCTTGAGATGTTACTGTGTTTTAATTATAAGAAAACTTAAATGAAGCCATTAATATGTAAGAAGTAGCCTAAGTTAATTCTGTGTTTGTCTCCCGAACTATTTTAGTCACATCTTGCTTAACTGCATGGGTATCTCAGAGATATATTGCTAGAATTAGATCTAGATGTGGGTTTACATAATTAGATTTCAACTATGTTTAGCCATAACCCAGTACCTAGTTTGTATGGATAAAACTGTTAAATAGACGACACATGATTATTAGGCTTAATATCAATTGTCCCTCATTAATATTGCAGAGAAGTGATTAGCATTTTGAGGCAAACAAGGTATACTTAGTTAGTGGAACATGACCCCGCTGTCATTAAATTATATCTATGATTAATGATCTTCTGTAGCATAGAGCTTAAAGTTTGAGCAATAATGAATAGATTATCAAGTAGGCACCAGGAAAAAGATGAACCCTGAGGGTTAGAGGCACAGCTGTTGCTGCTCCAAGTTTTTTTCAGATCAGAATGCGTACCTCTCTCCCTTGTCTTCTACTGGGGGATCCAAAGTCTTTAGAAGTTGAAATGACAACCATGCTTTTGTAATATCTGTCACTCAAAGCAGGATACTTGTACCTTCGTTAATTGGGATGCTGCCTGTTTCTCATCTTTCAGATTGCAAGGGCAAGTTCAATGGTGACTCCAAATTTGTTTATTCCAGAACATGAAAGGAAGGATAATTAACTTTTATTATTACCCACAATACTTATGCGTTCCATCCAGAGAGTGGGCAGAAAGTGCTCTGTCAATACATGTCTGAATTCATTTTTACTTGACCACACATTTTGAAAGCCAGGAAAAGAGAAGGATCCCATGCAGAAGCAAACAAGTCAACAATCTTCCTCCATAGTGTTGGCTTGCTCACACTTAAAACTGTGTTTTGTTTAGTATACTGGGCTGATGAGCTCTAACTGAGTTACAAGTGATTTATTTTTTTACAGTGATGTGCTCAGGTTGCCAAATTTTCTTTCATCTTTGGAAAGGATTTTTTTTTTAATTTGGTATGTTTATTTATGGCACCGTTCACTAGGAATCCATCATTACCTTAACAGCTGTCACACCAAATGGTACAGCATGTGTGCCTTTAAAGAAGATACTGAACGCTTTCCCATCCTACAGAAGTGCACGGCCAAAATGCCGTAGGAACCTGGGAGCCAAAATAGTACCCAAGGTATTCTTATTCATTCTTTTTATTTATGTATTTTTCCTCTTGCTTTATATTTAGGGATTGTAGGTTGTTACATTTTTCTCCTGTGATTCTTTGTCACAGCCTTTTGAATAGATATGAAAAAATACAAAACAGTTGTCTTTTTTTCCCCTTCCAATCAACTTTATGAATTGAGAGGGACATGTAATGGATTTTAAATTTTAATAGAATGATCAGGAACTACCCTTAGTAGCTGGTGATGGAATAGAGTAGAATTACCTTTGTTCAAAAGATTGGAGAATGTGACATGCACAGAATATAATATGATGTATACTGAAATAGTTTCATCATGTACACCTGGCCAATGAATAAAGAAATGCAAAATATTATATACTAAATTCAACATTTTCTAGAGCGTCCCGTCAAAATGACTTGGAACAGTGAGCAATAGGAAGGCAGTAGGCAGCCAGAAAAAACCTAGCTTATCGTGCATAAATATTTTGATATTTAAGATTTGGAATGCTTTGATTGATGTCTGAAAGGCAGAGGAGAAGAGTATTTCAGTTAGCTTCAGTCTGTGACAGGCACGAAGGATCAGGACCACATGTTAAGCTCTAGTTAAGATGATTTATTGCTCACGCCTATATACAAGAATCTAGTCAAGTAGTGGTCAGCACTGAATTGGTGCTAGATAAGAGTTAATAGAATCCAAGAGGGGGATTTTGATGCTTGTGGGAACATAATGACTCCAGGCTGATACTTCTCTTGACTCCACCCACAGGTTCTGCCTCTCCTTCTCCTACAGTTTGCCGCATGCAGCTCAGCCCTGGGCCTAATTTTCAGACTCATCCACATCTTGATGCCCAGCCAGGAATTCTTGTATGTTAACTCTGATCAGACAGCAAAATGAACATGGGCTTCTATAGGTAAAAAAATTGCGCTTTTTTTGACTGGAAGATACTGAGATGCTGCAGAGATGCCTGTTGCTGGAAAGAAAAGGCAGTGCTGAATTTTGCTGATTTTTCTACTGCAGCCCGATATTTTCTAAGGAGACCTCCTTAACCTCTGGACAGAGGGGAACATTGGATTATGGAGTGGAAGTAAGATATTGTTAGCCCCAAATATCTTTGTCCTTCGCCAAAACATTCTGTGAATGAAGCCCTATATCTTTGAAAATATTTTTGTTGTTGATGAAGATATTGGAAGTTCTCATTCATATTTCCTCCAAAATAGTGCCACCAACAAAGCAATCTCAGGCATACCTTTTTGGATATAAGCCCATTCCATACAACAGAGCTTATGCTCAGATAGGTATATCTAAGACAAAAACCCTATAATGAAGTTCAAATCTTACACAGACACACAAAAGGATTTTAATTGAACTAGATCAATTTAATTTAGTTTAAAAGCTAAATAATCAATCAATCAATCCCAAGTTCTTCCACCAGCTGATAGCCCAACATTTTAGGTAAATGAATTGCCAGGATGATAGGTAATGATCAAATTACACTTAATCTTACTCTATATTATTATGTATGCAGGTTAAGCAAATATTCCAATGACAAAATGATGGCAGGGTCTCAGAAGACAGCTATCCTCCCCCCACCCAATTGCTTGAAATAAGAGTTGAAGATATGCCCATTCCCCAGGCATTTGTACAATATCCACAACTCCAGGGTCTGATTGCCTTTTAAATATTTTTTTTAAAAATCATATAAAGTTTTAACATTACTTTGTTCAGAACTGGTTGTTTTCTTGGGTTTTTTCATTGTTTAATGTGAACTGCTTTTACTTTGCATACTTCCAAGCAGGACAAATGGTATACAGTAGTAATATTATTACCTTCATATCATCATCATAATGCAAATAATAGCAGCACTGTTTCATTTAAACTGTTTTAGCTTGGCAATGCTGAGATGGGAATGAAAAATCCTTAACACAGTTAGTAACGTCCTCATTTTAGCAGTTTAAAACAACAGATAAAGATAGGGGAGGTGGACTCAAATAATCTCATCACAATGTTTCCCAGATTAATTTTGGATGGACAGGGAATGCCGGGAAAGAGGGATCTGCTCTGACTGGAATGGCTCAGGTGTCCTGTCTTACCAGTGTTTTCTTGACAAGAAACCTTGATGGGTATGGAAAGAGACAGAGAGCCGGGTCAAAGCAGCAAAGCTATTGTAAACTAACTGTCAAGAGACGTCTATAATGGCAGGCATTTCCCACCATAATCATCCAGTACTTGATGAAAAGGTTATAGCTTTCTAGGCAGTCACGTTAACAATCTGGCCAAAAAAAAAAGGAGGGGGGAAGTGGGGAATTAGAAACAAGTGAATTAATTACCTCTTGTCCAGATCCCCATGCATAAAAAGGCCAACACATATGCTAACTACCAAAGCCTCACCTAAGATTTCAGTGGAGCTTCTTCAGGAACACTGAAGATTTCAGATTGAGCATGGCCACTCAACCTGGTCACTCATAGCATTGGTGGACAATCAGAAGCAAACCCAATGTGTCTAGCAGATGTTGATGTGTACACAAATGCATGCACACAGAGAGACACAGTGCACACATTCCTTGGGTGTACAGATATTATTAGCGAGGAGGAAGGCCTCAGCTCAAAATAAATCCATGTAAATACCTGAGCCATATATGAGGCAGAGGAGTTAAGACAATGCAGAGATACAGAACCATTAGTCCTCTAGGTAGAGTTGAACCTCAGCGTCTTGTGTCTTTCATGATTGGCCCTGAAAGCTAGGGTTGCTGGGACCAGACCCCACTAGTAGAGGTACTTATGGGTAGACTACAACTCCTAGCAGCCCAACAAGTACAGAGCCCAAAAGAAGGCAAAGCAAATAAATTAGACAACGATGGTCTGTAACAATTTTCAGGGATAAACTACACTGAGAAAGAATCTTAAAAGAGTAGCCCTTCTACTGAACCAGTCAATGGGCTATCCATTCATGTATTGGAATGGGAGAAAGGTGGTGGTTATTTCATCTAATATCTGGAACATTCTGGAAAATTATAGATAAAAGTGATATATGACTACGATCCATAATTGTCTGGCTGCAGTGGTGCCAGAAGCTGTACTATTAAGCAGTGCATGAATTGCTAATTCATAAAATAGAAATAATGACTACCACTTAGATAAGTGGGGTAAAAAAAATTGGAAAATATGGAGCCCCTGTAATTTCACCCTTCCCAATAACTCATGGGAGACAATGGGAAAAGTGACACTTAGGCGGGCCCTCTGTAGTATTCAATTCGTAGGCTCTTGCTGAGTGTATAATATACACTGTTAGGAAATGTATTATTATTATTGTTGTTGCTGATCGTAGCTTTTAACATTTTTATACATTTTATATATAACCCCCCTCATAAATTAGCCAGAGTCCTTGTTGTAGGATGGGATATAAATTTAATTAAAACATGCATGACAAATGCAGGGAAAGATCTCTTCTGTATTAAGCCCTGTGAAGCTCAGAAATAATCTTAGAAAGCTTTGAGGAAGACTGTTCCACTCAGGGAGAAGATGACAAGCTGTTTCTTTGGAATAATAGGTTTTAAATTGGAGGCCTTTGCTTAAAATCCACAGGCAATAAAAAAAGGGGTCAAAATGAAGAAAATTGCACAACTCTTATATTACTTTAAAAGATAATCACGGGTGTTTCCCCCCCTTCCAGAAATAGTTGCTTTTTTTCTTTTTCTTAAGTAGTCATTGACAATAGATGCCATCACTTAGAATCCATTGCTCAATAAAAGAATGGTCAGAAATTTTAAGATTTTATGCAACTTAAATGTTTCGAGTCATTGTCTATTTCAGGACTTGGGCTCATTTTGAATGGAAAAAATATAATCTTTGACCTTAAACATCCATGAAAATGACCTTTGAGAGTAATTGTGTGGACTGCAATTTGACTTTATTTATGTGGCTAATTCACTTGTAATGCTTTACATTTGTGCTACATATTTTAAATGGCTTACAGTGGGATTGCTTTGACTTTTTTTTTTTTGCTAGCATCTTCTATGTTTAGTCATTTCTTCTAATATGTGCAAAGGCATCTATTCTGAGCCTGTCAGAGATTGCACTAGCCGTTTTGCTTGCTACTCTCAAGTTTCTTTAAATCAAAGCCAAAATGTATACAGCCTACATAATATAGGACAAAATTATATCTATATTCTATAACAATGTTCAATTATGGATACAAGAAAAAGTGAGTCAGAAGTATTCTTTGATAATTGCTGGGTCATATCAAGATACCGCCATACTAAAATGTAAGAGCTTTCATCACAAACTCAGGGTAATTGTCCAATTGTATTGAAGTCAGTTACATTAGAATTTCACCCACAGATATTTAATGGTTTTGCATTATTTTTATGCTGATGTCACAGTTATTTAAGTGAGAGGTACTTTTGTTAGCTAGACAGTTTTCTGAAAAAATTTTTTAGGAGATTTCAGGCTGTAGTGGGCAAAATTGTGGTGGTTTTCCATTTTGTAGGAGTTGGGCACATTTTCTCTGCATTTTGGAACCTAATTTTAACGTTCTCTGGAATGCTTACATAAGCTGTATGTAGTGACTTAGGGGTTCCAGGGAGCACCAAGCACTGATAAAAGATGGGACTAGGAGAACAATTCTTTGCCATTTCCATACAGAAATAAATTAAGGAACCAAAGTAACAATTCCAGAGGAGAATCCCAAAATCTCAAGTTCAGCTTTTGTTAGATCAGTGGTGTGTGGATGTGCAGAAACCTTGTACCCAATAGAATCAATATTTGATAATTCAGTGCAGTATTAGCTACATGGATTGTAAAAATCACATCCATACTTTTTGGGCTCAAATTAAAAATCACTTAATCCCTTAAAGATTTTATAACTCTCTGTCTCTATCCAAACTCCAGGAAGATTGTAAACTGGAAACGGTCACCTCTAGCCATACGTTGCTTGATTCTGGCATTCGACTCGCTGCAAATTCCAGCAGGAATTAATCTGGATTATCTGAACTTTTTAGATAAATTCTTTCAGATTCATCCTATTTTATTATATTCACTTTGAGTCTAGCCAATTGATTTGTAGTAGGAATTTTATAAAGCAATTGGACTAAAATTCCCATTTAAACTGCTTAATATCTTGATGAGTAAAGAAATAAGGAAATAAAGTAGGGAAAAATTGAAGTACCAGTAGTAAAAAATAAATGAAGAAGAAAGCCTTGATTGTTGTAAAGATAATAGTAAGGAAAAAGGGTTGAAAGAGTCTGCTAATTCTGAGTTTGCTAATTCTTTCTCCATTCTATGCATCCACATGACAAACATTTCATTAGGGAAGGACATTTGTTATCAGTGCTAAGGCTAAACATTAAAAAAAATAAAATCAAGAGCTCAACTTGAATTCTCAAGGAAGCCATAATCTAGAACCCTGGAAAATCAAGAGTTTAAATAAAAAAGGTTCATTGCTGTTAATTTTTGCCTGGTACTTGTAAAGGGGGCAAGAAAGGAGAGGATAGAGCAGACATGTCAAACACAAGGCCCGGGGGCCAGATCCGGCCCGTGAAGTGGTTTCATGTGGTCCGCGAAGCCATCCTGGAAACAGTGAGGGAACGGCCCCCACTGCCTTGGCCCTGGCCCAGAGACCCTCCTTCTGCCAGAGACCCTCAGATCTGTCCCACTCCTGCCCAGGCCCCCATAGGCACCCTTGATGCAAACGATGTAGAGCTGGCCATGCCCACCCAGTAGGCCATATGCACTCTAGCCATGCCCACCCAGTAGGCCACATCCACCCTGGCCATACCCACCCGGCCCCCTGAGGGCAACCGCAGTGCTGATGTGGCCCTCAATGAAATTGAGTTTGACACCCCTGGGATAGAGTCTCCTGCTTCAGCAGAAGATTGGACCTGAAGACCTCCAACCTCCCTTCCAACTCTGTTAAATATTCTGTTCTATATTCTGTGTTCTGAGTGTCTCTATCCCACTGCCTTGTTCATCTCTAGGTTGTACACAAATTTAAAATGCCTGGAAAGGATCAGTTTCATTTTTACAATCTATTGATGTAAATAGATTTTTACAATCTATTGATGTAACTTTAGATGTAGCTAATACTACACTGAATCATGAAATGTTGGCTCTCTTGGGTCCAGGATTTCTGCACTTCCACTCTCTATTCACTTGAGACTTTAGGTTTCTCTTCTGGACTTATTACTTTGCTTCTTTATTGCACTTAAGTTCCATTTTATTCCTACAACCTGAAGGCATGCACTGTAAATACTTTCCAGTGTTATTTACATAGCAACTTTGTGAGGGAAGTTAAGCTGAGGGATAATTATATCAAAACATCCAATGAATTTTATAGTTGGGAGGGAATTTGAAATTGTACCTCTCCAGTGTTAGATTAACACTAATTTTTCCCTTAGATTTTTTTTAAACTTCATAATATTGCTTTTATTATTGTCATCAAGTTGCTTCAGAATCTTGCCATTAAAAATTGGTATATGAATATTTTTTAATAAATAAGTCCTCTTAACCCTGCATGATCTTTGATCAAATTTAATATTTGTTCTCGTTTGTGAGGGAAGTCTTACAGTGGGTTCTGCATCTACAATAGGTTTATTCTATGGAGATCTCAAACCTATGAAGCTTTGCCGAATGGCATCTCTTGTTAATTGTGGGGTCTCTTTGTTTACATCCCCAATTCCACCATACGTATACAATCAAGATGCTTAACAAAAGGTTAGGACAGGGGTAGGCAACCTCGGCTCTTTTATGACTCATGGACTTCAACTCCCAGAATTCCTGAGTCAGCTATGCTGACTCAGGAATTCTGGGAGTTGAAGTCCATGAGTCATAAAAGAGCCGAGGTTGCCTATCCCTGAGTTAGGACATACATGTAAAAATAAATAATATAATATAATGCAAAAATATAAAAGTGTTGTCAGAATCAGAATAGAGCTGAAAGGAAACTTGGCGGTCTTCTAGTCCAATCCTCTGTTCAAGCAGGAGACCCTATGCCATTTCAGACAGTTGGCTGTCCAATCTTTTCTTAAAAACCTCCAGGGATGAAGCACCTACAACTTCTGAAGGCAATCTGTTCCAGTAGTTAATTGTATTCCAGGTTTGGTCTTAGTAAGGATTTATAAAATGATATTAATTACAATCTCTGCACAAGAACTGGAGGTTATCCATGACTTTGTGTACCTTGGCTCAACCATCTCCGACACTCTCTCTTTAGATACTGAGCTGAATAAACGCATTGGTAAAGCGGCCACCACATTTTCCAGACTTACAAAGAGAATATGGCTTAATAAGAAGCTGGCAGAATATACAGAGATCCAGGTCTATAGAGCCTGTGTCCTGAGCACATTCTTGTACTGCAGTGAGTCTTGGATCCTTTACACAGGGCAGGAGAGAAAGTTAAACACCTTTCATATGTGCTGTCTCCGACGTATTCTTGGCATCACCTGGCATGACAAAGTTCCAAATAGCGCAGTCCTGGAATGCGTTGGAATTTCTAGTATGTATACACTATTGAAAGAGCGACATCTATGCTGGCTTGGGCATGTCGTGAGAATGGCTGATGATCGGATTCCGAAAAATCTCCTGTATGGAGAACTAGTGCAGGGAAAGCACCCCAGAGGGAGACCAGAGTTGCGATATAAGGATATCTGCAAGAGGGATCTAAAGGCCTTGGGAATGGACATTAACAGCTGGGAAACCTTGACCACTGATCGCTCAGCTTGGAGACTAAAGACGTAGCATGGCCTTCTCCAATTCGAAGAGATATATGTGCGGCAGGTTGAGGCAAAGAGGCAGTCCCAGAACCAAAGAAATCTGGGGGCTGGACAGGGGACAGATTGTATCTGCCCTCAGTGTGGAAGGGACTGCCACTCTCAAACTGGCCTTTTTAGCCACACCAGATGCTGCTTTAGGACCTCTTTCCAGGGCATGATACCATAGTCTCTCAAGACTGAAGGATGCCAATGATGATTAATACTTCACGTGATTTTGATTCTATGCCTCTGTACATACAACCAAGGATTGTATTTATACAGTACAACCAGCTGCCGCACACTGCTGGCTCATGTTTAAGTGATCATCCATTAGGACTCCAAGGTCCCTCTCAGAGTTACTGATTTTGAGCAAGGTTTCGTCTAATCTGTACTTACACTTTTGGGTTTTCCTGCCTTGGGGTAAAATCTTACTTTTCTCCACATTAAATTTCATGTGGTTGGATAGATCCCATTGTTCAAGTTTTTCAAGATCTTTCTGGATCCTGAACTTGTCTTCTGGGGTGTTGGCTATTCCTGCCAGCTTAGTGTAATTGGCAAATTTGACGAGTTCCCCTTCTATTCCCTCATCTAAGTCATTTTTGAAGATATTGAAGAGTACTGGGCCTAAGATGGAACCTTGCGGCACTCCACTGCTTACTTACTTCCATGCAGATGTAGTACCATTAAAGATGTAGTACCACTGAGTATGGTTTGTCAGTCAGTTACAAATCTATCTGGTGGTGATGCTGTCTATCCCACATTTTTCTAGTTTACCAAGAAGTTTGTTGTGGTCTACTTTTCCAAATGCCTTGCTGAAGTCTAAATATACTATATCCACAGCATTTCCCACTTACACTAATTTGGCTCTGTAGAACAGGAAAGGAATCTCTTCTGAAATTAACCTGGGAGAGAAGATTCTCTATTTCAAACATGAGAGGCTAGGAGTATTTTTACTGTAAGATTCACTGGTCAAAACATAGAAGTTTGCAGTCAACCTTGATGTAAGAATCATCTGTAGCATTTTTATTGAATAGCAATCTTCTATGTACATATTAGAAGTAAATCTTACAGAAATCAGTTTTAATCATCTTTAGTAACCATTTTTTTGTCTTCTTACAGTTCAGTTCAGTAATTCTCGGTAATTCTGATCAGCCGCCATTTTGGAAGCAGAAATGTCCTGTGAAGGTGGGTTTTTTAATTTTTCCTGATCCCAATTCAGAAATAGAAAACTTCTAGAGGCATACCTTAACTTGCATTGTCCAGATTACATATATGGCATGGCTGTAGTAACTAATTAATATGAGTTTACTGATTCTGCCTAGCAAAGAACATCCCTTCCAAAAGGCACCCTAAGTCAAAAGGGAAACGACTTGCCTTAATCATGCCACTTAAGTCAGATATCTTTCATGCCAAAGGTACTTGCAAGTAGCAATGAAGCAAACAACCCATAGATTTTAATATCTTTCTTCACATGGAACTTTTAAATTATGATAAAGAAAGTACTTTCCAGGTAAGGTAAGGTAAGGTAAGGTAAGGTAAGGTAAGGTAAGGTAAGGAAGGAAGGAAGGAAGGAAGGAAGGAAGGAAGGAAGGAAGGAAGGAAGGAAGGAAGGAAGGAAGGAAATAAATTTAAAATCTACTTTTCCATTTAAGGGTCAGAAATATCAGAAAGGACTGGTAATTTGGTAGTAATTTGAACCAATGTTTCCTTCCAATATTGCTTTTGTTCTTTTCAAAGCTTTTTCTCACATTGTCTTCAGTTCCCTTGATGGAACTTACTATTTTTCTGTTTGGTCTGTTTGACTGCTAACCTAAAAGATGTGCCAGGAGTTATTATTTCAAAGAGTTTCCATCTTGCATCTTTGGGATTACACATTTAGGGCAATGCCATAGCTTTCGCTCTTCTTTTTCTTTTTGTTTGAAGCCCAAGAACTTAAGAGACTAAGGGGGAAAACTTCATTCAGACACCGACCATTTTTATCACCAGAGCTTTTGAAGCCTATCGTATACTGCATGCCAGCTTCCTCAAATGTATACCTCATAACATGGAATATAATATTTTCCACAATTTTCTAACTTCCTGGAGCCAAGCTGGATAGATCTGGAGTTGGAAAAATGTCCTTCTCGCAAACATGCGCGCGCACACACACACACACACACACACACACACGACAGCACAGTGATGGCAAAGAAAATAAAACCGAGGGAAACCAAAAAGGAGGAGGAATATTAATCATCCTTGACAAAAGCCTGAATGAAGACCCAGGTTTTTAAGGCTTTTTGGAACAGCAGTAGTCATCTCAAAACTCCTTGAAAACCGATATTGAATAATAGGCTAATGAGCAGTTGGCATGAAAATAGCCACTGCAAAGTTCAACTTTTTTATTAAAAATGCTTCTAAAGTTCGACATAAAAAAACCCACAGTTCCAACAAAAACACACAATCGTGATTTTTCAGGATTGTAAGTGTATTAAAGCTAAGGAGTGTCAAAATTAATTGAGATTTTTAAAATAAAATAGATTTTAAAGTAGATTTGTGTCTAAGATACATGTTATATGCACATATATCTGCACTGTGGCCTGCGCCATCCGAAACCTTCACATCCTGTACGGGTTGTTTCCTTTTACTGAAGTTAGTTATTTAGCATGAGTATATCTTACCCTGTGTATTTCATGCTGTGCCTAATAAATATTTAGCAACATGAAACCAAGAGATTTTCTAACCTTGAAAACAATAACATCAGAAAGAAAATAATCACTAGGTGACCACTGAGCGTCCTTACAAATCCTACTCATTGTATTAATGGTGGGCCTACTAGTTCAACCAATTAGACTACATTGGAATATATCGCTCCACCGGAAAAAAGGGATATTCTATACTTGCTTTGCTGCAATAAGAGCCAAATGTTTATTTTAAACAGGAGAGCTTTGTGTTATCTAAGTTAATCATACTGTTCTTTTTCTCATATTATGGTTCAATCTACGAAAATTTTGCTGGAACACTAACGGAGAGGAATAAATGAAGTTAGCTTTGGACTCGGCATGTGACAGTGGGAGACTAGGCCAGGTTTAATTCAACCTTACTGAATCCTCTTAAATTGTGTCGCTTGTCAAATTCACACTTGACTTTGGGAAACATTAAACTGTTTTCACCACTGAGAACTAATTAAGAAATCTGGCCCTGCGTGGCTGAGTTCATTTTGTTCAGGTTGACTGCTTGTTCAAGTCTGACTCTGGACACTCATTTAATGTACACTGTGACCAACTATTTCAGTTGGATTACGGTAATTACCTAGCTCAACACTTTTCTGATACATTTTGCAATAATGGAATCCAAAGCTTTTATGCAAAGCTCCTCAGGCCACCCTTTAAAGTGCAAATTTTGGCTTGAGAATAGACTCAGTAATCCAAGGTTCCCCCCCACACACACACACACATTAACAAATATTCTAACGGGCAGTCAAGCACAATATAAGCATAGCTAAGCCCTCAAAGGCCTGAGCGCCTGTAAAAGGATTTTTCAAAACAGAGCCTAACTCTGGCCAGAAAAAAAAAGGGAGAGACCGCTCAGTCTAGGCCAGACCACGGTCGGTCGCTACTATGTGTCTTAGGCAGATAAATTTTAGAACTGGCAAATGGGATACACTTTCTTTAGTAAAGTAGGCAGATCTGTCATTTCCGGCAGTCCAAGCATTTTAAGAAGCTTTTTGATCTGTTAACCAAAACGACAGTAAAATTATTAAATAAGAATCCTTTGTCCTTAGATTTTGGTCAAAGTTACCTTGAAATAAACCATCCACAGATGGTTTGTGACAGATGTACCGTAGATAGTTGTTTGTGTGCATATGTACGCACAGGCATAATTCTAGTGCCTCTATATATTCTCATTTTACTTCTACCAATCTGACGCTATATAAAGCCCATGGGACCAAGCTACTCTCTATATTGTTTCAGCTTGCCCTACCACATCCAGCAGAGAAGGCATGTTTTGGATCCTCCCCCCCCCCCCAATTAAACAATGTCATCTTGTCAAACCCAGGAGTCATGTATTGTGGCAGCATCCGCCTCATGGAACAGTATCCCTGAGGTCTGAATGGCCTTGACTCTGTTAGCTCTGAAGATCTAGCTCACAGGTCTGCAACCCGTGGCTCCAGAGCCACATACAGCTCTTTCAGCCATCTCCTGCGGCTCCCAGTCCTCTGCCATGTGCAGTCCCCCCCCAAAAAAGTGGGACTAAAAAAGTTCAATCAATTCAAATATGCAGGGTAGGTGCATATCTCGCCTTGGCTCCACTCTTCAGTCAAATCCTGTTCTGCGCATGTGCGTATGTACGCGCATGTGCACACCTTTTTTGTGGCTCCCAGTTTTTCCTTTTGTGAGGGAACCGGTTCAGAGTGGCTCTTTCACTGTTTCAGGTTGCTGACCCCTGATCTAGCTGTTTCCCAAGCATTTGGGTCAGGACATTAGGATAGGTCTGATATTGAGGGATTTTTTTTCATTGGAATGCATTGTTTATTTTGGATATCATGAATCATTTTTTGGAACTGTTGTTATTGGTCACCATGTACATTATTTATGTAAATCAGTCATATGTGCAACATAGCAAATAACAGAAAGGGTTTTATACCTGGTAAATCAAGGAAGGAAGGAAGATAGGCAGACAATGCTAACAAACTCAATAGATATCTTCCTGTATAGTCTAGGTAAGTCTGTGTTGTCTGGTTGTGTTTCCCCAGCTGAAGAAGTTTGAGGTAGGCAGGTAGTTTTATGCTCCAGAAATGAAAGGGAAGAAGATTCTCCTTACCTATGAGCAAACTTTTAAATAAAAGGAGAAACTAAAGCCATTGAGCTAAAATTGCCAGATCCAGATATTTTGGAGTACCAGTACAAACACTGGAGTAGCAAAGAATAAAGGATCACAATAACAAAGGGAGAACCAGAGAAAGTACTTTGATTGCATCAAATACCTGGGGCTAGATCAGCATACCAAAGCTAGTATTTATAAAGCTAAGCCAACAAACAAAGAAAAAAGGGAAAGGTGTACCGCTCAGTAACCCTGAAGAGATGAAACTGCTGTCTATTTTTCATGCCAGATTTACCTTCCTGGTCCCAGTTCTCCCAAGCTTTGGAGCAAAAGAATTGAGTCGTAAGCCCAATCAGAAAAATCTGTTTCTTGCCTTCTTTGAAGACTTCCAACCATGGCAGAGTGAAGAGAAGAAATTTCTAACTCCCCCCCCCTTCCCTTCCTTCCACCCCTGCCTTTCACTGGAAGAGCTTTAGCAATATCTTTAAAGCCTGAGCCTACAGTGCTTCTAAAAAATGCCTCCTTTGGCGACCTGACCCATGAGCCTTGATGAAGGTCTCTGTTGCCCACCCCTGAAGGGAAGGATGTTCATCCCATGTTTGCAAATGCCTGCCATTTTTCAGTTTAAATCAAGAGGCATTGCCTAAGATTTATCCAGGCAATAAAAAAATACTTCAAATCCTTAAGCGTGGTACAAGCTCTCTTCATATTGTTGATTCAACATACTAGGTGAACCAAGCCCATCAATAATGTGATTTATCTGGGCGTGGCATGTTAGGTGAACACATAACCCAGGTTTAGGGATCCAAGTATTGTCTGGACCCACCTTTGTGTGGATAAGGTAAAAATGCTTGCAAAGCAAATCACATTGGAGACTGGAAATGCAAGCCTGAATTGTTAGGTGCAAAGAGATAATGAAAATTGTACAAGTCAAATATATATATGTATACATACACACACACACACACACACACATATATATATATATATATATAATATATATATATATATATATATATATATATATATATATATATATATATATATATATATATATATATATATATATTCAAATTGCTAATAAAGAATTTGGGAGGCTAAGATGATCATTTCGAACTCATTTATGTTCTCATCAGTTAGTCATACCCTTTATCTGAGATTCGAACCCGGGCTGATTGTATATCAGGCAGTGTTTTAACCTCCTGAGCCACGGGGTTCTTTCTCTCTTATATTAGCTGGAAGGCAAGGCAAATGTATGTTTAAGTATTTGTCAAGGCTTTTTGAATGGACCTTGCTAATTAACTCTTTCATTCCTGTTTTGGCCCGGCTCAGGGCTTATCCACAGGAACTAGTCAACTTATGACAGCTCATTATTTGTGCAAATTATTCAAATTGCTAATAAAGAATTTGGGAGGCTAAGATGATCATTTCGAACTCATTTATGTTCTCATCAGTTAGTCATACCCTTTATCTGAGATTCGAACCCGGGCTGATTGTATATCAGGCAGTGTTTTAACCTCCTGAGCCACGGGGTTCTTTCTCTCTTATATTAGCTGGAAGGCAAGGCAAATGTATGTTTAAGTATTTGTCAAGGCTTTTTGAATACTGGGATACAATCCTCAAAATGACAGAATGATCTCAGTTCGAATCCAAGGCAAACCATTCAATATCACAGTAGTCCAAGTCTATGCCCCAACCACCGGTGCTGAAGAGGATGAAATTGACCAGTTCTATGAAGCACTACAGCACCTTATAGAACTAACACCAAAAAATGATGTTCTTATCATCATGGGGGATTGGAATGCTAAAGTAGGAAGCCAAAAGATAACTGGAATAACAGGCAAGTTTGGCCTTGGAGTGCAAAATGAAGCAGGGCACAGGCTGATAGAATTCTGTCAAGAGAATACGATGGTCATAGCAAACACTCTTTTCCAACAACCCAAGAGACGGCTCTACACATGGACATCACCAGACGGTCAACACAGAAATCAGATTGACTATATGCTCTGCAGTCAAAGATGGAGAAGCTCTATATAGTCAGTAAAAACAAGACCAGGAGCTGACTGTGGCTCAGACCATGAGCTTCTCCTTGCAAAGTTTAGGCTTAAACTGAAGAAAGTAGGGAAAAGCACTAGGCCACTCAGGTATGAATTAAATCATATCCCTGTTGAATATACAGTAGAGGTGACAAATAGATTTAAGGAATTAGATCTGATAGACAGAGTGCCTGAAGAACTATGGACAGAGGTTCGCGACATTGTACAACAGGTAGCAACCAAAACCATCCCAAAGAAAAAGAAATGCAAGAAAGCAAAATGGCTGTCTGAGGAAGCTTTGCAAATAGCTGAGGAAAGGAGGGAAGCGAAAGGCAAGGGAGAAAAAGAAAGATACGCCCAATTGAATGCAGAATTCCAGAGAATAGCTAGAAGAGATAAGAATGCCTTCTTAAATGAACAGTGCAAAGAAATAGAAGAAAACAATAGAATAGGGAGGACCAGAGATCTTTTCAAGAAAATTGGAGAAATGAAGGGAACGTTTAATGCAAAAATGGGCATGATAAAGGACCAAAATGGCAGGGACCTAACAGAGGCAGAAGAGATTAAGAAGAGGTGGCAAAATTACACAGAAGAACTATACAAGAATGAGCTTAACATCCCTGATAATCACAATGAGGTGGTCACTGACCTCGAGCCAGACATCCTAGAATGTGAAGTGAAGTGGGCCTTAGAAAAGCTGAGCAACAACAAAGCTAGTGGAAGTGACAGTATTCCAGCTGAGCTATTCAAAATCTTAAAAGACGATGCAGTAAAAGTGCTACACTCAATTTGCCAGCAAATTTGGAAAACTCAACAGTGGCCACAGGATTGGAAAAGATCAGTTTACATTCCAATTCCAAAGAAAGGCAGTGCCAAAGAATGTTCAAACTATCGCACCATTGCACTCATTTCTCATGCTAGTAAAGTCATGCTTAAAATCCTACAAGCTAGACTTCAGCAGTATGTGGATCGAGAACTACCAGAAGTACAGGCAGGATTTCGAAGAGGCAGAGGAACTAGAGATCAAATTGCCAACATACGCTGGATCATGGAGAAAGCTAGGGAGTTCCAGAAAAACATCTACTTCTGCTTCATTGACTATGCTAAAGCCTTTGATTGTGTGGATCATAACAAACTGTGGCAAGTTCTTAAAGAGATGGGAGTACCAGACCATCTTATTTGTCTCTTGAGAAACCTATATGCGGGTCAAGAAGCAACAGTGAGAACTGGACACGGAACCACTGATTGGTTCAAAATTGGGAAAGGAGTCCGGCAAGGCTGTATACTGTCGCCCTGCCTATTTAACTTATATGCAGAGCACATCATGAGAAAGGCAGGGCTAGATGAATCAAAAGTTGGAATTAAGATTGCCGGAAGAAATATCAACAACCTAAGATACGCAGATGATACCACTCTAATGGCAGAAAGTGAAGAAGAACTAAAGAGCCTCTTGTTGCAGGTGAAGAAGGAGAGTGCAAAGGTTGGGTTGAAACTTAACATTAAGAAAACCAAGATCATGGCATCTGGCCCTCTCAATTCCTGGCAAATAGATGGGGAAGAAATGGAGGTAGTGACAGATTTTATTTTCCTGGGCTCCAAGATCACTGCAGATGGGGACTGTAGCCAAGAAATTAAAAGACGCTTGCTCCTGGGGAGGAAAGCCATGGCAAATCTAGACAGCACACTAAAAAGCAGAGACATCACCCTGTCAACAAAAGTGCGTATAGTCAAGGCTATGGTCTTCCCAGTTGCAATGTATGGCAGTGAAAGTTGGACCATAAGAAAGGCTGAGCGCCAAAGAATTGAGGCCTTTGAACTGTGGTGCTGGAGAAGACTCCTGCGAGTCCCTTGGACTGCAAGGCGATCAAACCGGTCAGTCCTAGAGGAGATCAATCCTGACTGCTCTTTAGAAGGCCAGATCCTGAAGCTAAAACTCAAGTACTTTGGCCACCTAATGAGAAGGAAGGACTCACTGGAGAAGAGCCTCATGCTGGGAAAGATCGAGGGCAATAGAAGAAGGGGACGACAGAGAATGAGGTGGCTGGATGGAGTCACTGAAGCAGTAGGCGTGAGCTTAAATGGACTCCAGAAGATGGTAGAGGACAGGAAGGCCTGGAGGAATGTTGTCCATAGGGTCGCGATGGGTCGGACACGACTTCGCAGCTAACAACAACAATACACACACATATACACACACACACACACACACACACACACACACACACACACACACACACACACACACACACACATATATATATATATATATATATATATATATATATATATATATATATATATATATATATATATATATATATATATATATATGTTTGTTAAGTATTTAGAATACCTTGCTAGGCCCCAAACACGGGACAAATCTTATTTCCTGTTTCAGCCTAACCCAAGGCCATCCACAGGCAGTAGTCACAGCAGTGACAGCTCATATTTGTGTAAATTTTTTGGATTGTGTGTGTGTATGTGTTTGTGTGTGTGTAATTTGTATGCGTATATGTATATGTATATATAATGTTTTAAATAAATAAATATTTGCTTTTCAAAATTTTGTGGCATTCAAGAACAAAAGGATCAGCCAGGCATTGTGTATGAGTATGAGTGTGTGAATGTGTGCTCACACACAAGTTTGTGTTTCTTTCATGTCTCCACAATCAAAAGTGCTACTGGTAAGGAATATCAAGTATTTTTATTGATTTGCCTTAAAGGTAGCCAGACCACCAGCCTTTCTTGAATTGAGTTTTCATGCTTGCTTTAATAGATTCACATGTATCCAATCCTTAGCACTAACCCCAAAATAGCACTAAAGCAACTTCAGGTATTTTAACTGTCTCAGGCAGGAATTGTTCTGATTATCCTGACTGATTGCCATTCCCACCTTCATACAAGTTTTTTTCTTCAGGTGAGCAAAATTAGCTAAAATAGATCTCAGTCAATAACATTTGTTATATTATATAGCTACTGGATTAGTCCATTACATCCTGAGACTAGGTCAGATTCCTAAAGATCTATAAAGTGAGTTGTAGCCGTGTGCAATTTTCAACTTGCCGTACTCCATGTCTCATGTTTTAACAGCTTTAGGTTGCAGGGTTTTCCCACAGTCTTGAAAGAAAGGAACACTCTTGGGTGATGTTATATCATGAGGTCAATATACAAAAAAAATGGAGTATTATTATTTCTGTACTTCATTTCAATTACATGAAGAGAAAGCCGGTTTGGTGTAGTGTGAAGGTACCAAGCTGGAAACCAAAAGATTGTGAGTTTTAGTCCCACCTTAGACAGGAAGCCAGCTGTGTGATTTTAGGTCAGTCACTCAAGTCTAGAAAGGAAAATAAGAGCAAACCACTTCAAAAATTCTGCCCAAAAAATGAATTGGATTGTCCAGGTATTTTGAAGATGAGTCAAGACTGATTTGTGGCCTTGGAAACCAGGTTATGTGAGAAATTTCACACAGAATTTGGGGAATGGCAAAATGTTAATCTTGAGAATGACGTTCTTTCATGGATAATTTTATGGGCTGGCTACATGCCATTGTTGGGTGAAGTTGAAACCCAAAGATGCAATAAGGGGTCAAAGAACTTCATTCACCAAGTCCTCCCCTCCCACCCCCAAACATATTTGTAGAGTGAAGTCATCAAGCTCAATAAGGAAATCATCTGTAAAATCTTTTAGTGCTTCAATCTAAATAAATATTTCCTATCAAATTCCTTAAATATTTGAGCTGGGCAGCAACAACAATAATCAACACATTAGATATTGGTACTGTACTTATGGATCTAGGTAGGCCAATCAGAAAGCTCCAAATTTACTTATTAGATGATTTACTTATTAGATGCCAAAAGAAGTACAATTAAAAATGGATAATGCAGAGCGTTCTGTTAAAACACGATAAATTAAAATGTCAACTTGATCAGCAAGAAAGGAACAAATGGCATCTAACCAACTTAAACACCAAGTGTTTGCCTGATGGAGGCTATCTAGGCCTGCTGAGGAAGGAGAATAGATCATCAAAGGGAAGACAGAGAACAGACAAACAAGATTTTAAGGTACAATCAGGCAACAAAGGCACGGGGTCCGAGGAACAGTTCCTGAGCGTTTGCAGCCCAGACTTCTGTAAAGTGAACAGGCAGATTTCATTGTCAGATTTCCAGTATGTCTTGATCCTATGAGAAAAAGAGATTACACAATAGTCTCCCCCTCTATTTATCAAATCACTATTTATCTGGGTGTATCATTGCTTAGTTTTCTGTTCCATTTACTTTGGTTCATCATGCAATAGGCAGGGAGGCAACTGGGTATCACTGACCATCAAGTTCTTATGGTGAGGGTGAAGAAGCTGTCTTTGGCAGTTACATCTGCCAGTGAGAAACAAGCATTTTATTGTAGGGAGGAAACCCTTCTTTCATCTACTTACTTTGTATCTACTGCCTATCTATGGATGGTTGGATGGGCTAAGGTAAGGCGCAGTCTTCTCTCTGGGTCTTCTGCATAGGTTTCCATTAAATTGGAGAAAATCATTGGTTAGCACATTGTAACACATTGGGGCTGGGTTACTTAAGGGATCTTAGAAGTATGCGAGAATGACTTGGGAGAGAGGAGGAAGAGCTTCACCCTGACCTGACAAATGAAATTTTTGAATCTGAAGGAGTTGGGGTGGAGAGGTACCTCAGAAGAGCAAAAGTAAGGTGAAAGGTATTTTCAGAATTGCAAGATGCTGTTACTGCAATCTTACTTACTCTAAAAGTAATGTTGGTGCTTATCCCAAAGATGCTTTTTCACAAGGCAACTGGACTTTGTTTTTCTTTGAAGACATTTCGCTTCTCATCCAAGAAGCTTCTTCAGCTCTGAATTCTGTGCAGACAACTGTTCATTTGCATTCTTTTAGCAAGTTGTTAAAGCTACCTCGAGGCTTATCTGTGTCTTCAGAGTCACCTGAGTAGTGCAAATGGGTGTGGAGCCTTCATGGAACTGCTGAAAGGACTGTGTTGTAGACTGGAGATAGATGATGTTGTATCCCTCCCCCTCTGTTGAGAGAGGGCTGTTCAGTTTTGACACAGATGGCCTCTTTGACCCTTCTTTCAAACCAGCGGCCCTTTCTGTCCAAAATGTGGAGTTTGCTGTCTTTGAAAGAGTGGCCTTTGTTTTTTAAATGCAGATGGACTGCTGACTCTTGTCTAGATGGGTTTGTTTTTCTAGGAAAAATCATCTTTGGGCTATGACCTGGATGACTGTTTGATCGCAGAGGGGTGGCAACCCTTCCACTTGATCCAGCTCTCCAAACCGGCGGGGAAAAGACCGGCCATAGCAATATGGCTCATCATTAAGCTGCTGACAGCCGAAGTAAAAATTACAACCAAACACATTTAAAGCAACGCGGATGAAACTGGGTGATATCTGATTTTCTCTTTAAGACTTTAAATATATTTTTTTCTGCAAAAGCTGCCCAAAGTATTTCTCGCCCTGTGAGGAGAGAGGTAAGGGAATTCTTACCCCCACCCTCCAAGAATAGCAGCGATTGACTACCTAGGGCAGACATGTCAAACTTGCGACGTCACGTGACGTCGCACAATGTATCGGGACAGTTTTGCCATTGCTGGCAATGGGGTGGGCGTGGCTTCCAGATGACACGTCCGGCCCGCGGGCCAGCAGTTTGACACCCCTGATCTAGAGGAAAAGAGCAATTATAAGAACAATTCTAATTTAATTGGATGCATATACCTTTGAAATTTGGAAACTAAAAGTTTTCCTATTCTTACTGGAGATATTGGCTTTTATTTAAAAAGAAAAGAAACAAACCTTGAAAAACTATTATTAAAACTCAGGATTTAAAAAGTTTTAAATGGCATTGGTGACATCTTGTGGCGAAATATGCTATTACAATTTGTTATTGACTAAAAGAGACTTGGCTGGAAGCCCAGAAATTAGAAAAAAACCCTCTCGACCTTGACATACCACCTGTGAGAAACACAGCTGTAAAGAAGGAACTGCAAGGTGGTTTGTCTAGTCTGTTTGAACTATGAAGATAAACCTTTATTGACTTTCAGAATTATATGTGGGAAATAAAGGAACAAGATGCCAGCTTAAATATACAGACTCAGATTTTGACTACAACCAAAGACCCAAAAATGCAGAAAGCAACAGGAGAAATGGAATAACTAAATATTAAGACAGAGGACTCAGCTGACCAACAGATCCAGCCAACGGGGAAATTAGAAAAGAGAGTGACAATACTGAAAATGGAAAAGATTTTCTTCATAAATCAGAAGAAACTTGAGGAAAAGGAAGAAGAACAGACTGAATGGAAGATAAACTTATTAGGACAACTGTGGGAAACTGGAATAATGGGGAGGCAATCAAAGAAATATAATGAGGCTAGTTCTTCCAAAAAAATTGTAATTAAATGGTTTTTCTTAAATCAAATAATACACACAATAATAGAGGGAGAACTGTTTGATGAATTAAAGGTACTAACATGGATGGTTAGTTGGCAAAGGAAAAAAGCCAGAGTAAGGCTGAAAGAAACTAGGGTTTTGATTTATTAGGGGGGATTTTATACTATTGATTAGAAGGTTGAAGATGGTCGAATATAATAATTTTTTAGAAAATAAAGTAATATTATAACTGACTAGGTAAGATGTGTAATAAGATTAATAGATTTTTGGTTTAATATGATAAAAAAGAATTTTTAAAATAGAATAAAATTATATGCAAATAGATAATATGTATATTTAGAATATTAGATTTTGTTATAAAAAGGGGGAAATGTACAAGTTGAGATAAGGGAAAGTCTAGTTGCCTAAAGCTTAGAAACTATAACATACCAAATGTTAAGTTAAATATTGAGGGGAATTATATTTAATTAATATGAAATAGTAGATATTAAGGGATAAAGAGAGGAAATATCTGATGTTGTAACTTGAGATTTTTGCTAAAGATTTATGTATGTTATGGAATCATTGATTACCCAGTCACCATGTTGCTTTTAAAATGTTTTAATTGTAAAATTAGAAAATCAATAAAAAATTATTTTAAAAAAATCACTGAACAAATGATGTAATATGCTCTGAAAAGCCCATCATTCCCAGCATTTTACATGTTCTATCTTTATTCATTTTCACTGAATACCTAAAAAAATACCTAAGAAGGCAACTCTATTTTTAGCTACTATAAAAGCCATTTTAACCATGTCATACTCCACTAAGCATGACAAAAACAGGGGCAGTTTTACCATTTTTTCCTCTCCATTTATTTATTTATTTGGATGATACTAGACTTTTCACACTGAATAAATTACCTACTTCCTTTTTTTTTTAACCTTGGCCCACTATTGAATTTTTCTCTTTCTGCTTGAAAATATACATCAGTAATTAAAAGCAGCAAAATTGGATAAGGCTATTTCTCCCATTAGTTTTGACTAAGTAGAAGAAAACGAAGTTTTATGATAGCTCTTGCCATACTCATTTCAATGTATTTCGATTCTTTAATCTCAAAATGGACCCATTTGAAATAAAGTAATATACTTTACAACTGTATTGGGTAGGAAATAATTAGGCTGCAAGTTCTGGAAGCTTTAATATGGATGAAATTATATAACTATCTTTGCATGCTGCATAAGGCCCTATTAAATGCACAAGCTTGCGATGTTGCTGGCTGTCAGAAAGCAAAATGAAAAATAGTTTTAATAGCTGCTCTTTGACCTGTTTTATATTTTATGTCAATTATAACAGCACACAACCATGCATAATTATGAAGCATAGATGCATTAAAATGTACACATAATTTGTTCTTATGGCAAACATTGCAGGAGGGTTTAGAAAACAAACTGGTGATTTCCTATTGTTGTAAGTCATCTGAACATTTATATATTGAGATTGAATATCTTAAGACAGATTTGTCATTCCATCTGTCCTGAGTAATTTTACAGATAGATATTTTTTTTTCAGATGGACAAAAATCCCTGCATAGACACAATTTGCTGCCATCTGTACTCGCTTTCATAACACAGTATGTAGGTTCCAGCATGAATAGCAAAGTAACCCTGGAAAATATACAAATTTGTTATCTGAACATCATTTTTTTAAATCATCCAATTTATTCACAGCAGGAGCTTCTTTCTGGCATCTTTGAAACTGTCTTCATTTGGGGCAGAAAAACTGGCGCTTTTTTTTCTTTTTCCTTTTTCTGCGCTGCCTCTACTTTTAAAATACGGGATGACTGAAGAAAATAACACGATAGCACTTTCCACTTTGGGGAGTAGTCTGTACAAAATTATTAGTCGGTAGCGTTTTGATTACGACAGTTCTTGCTATCGTTTAAAAATCACCACCCTTGCCACCCAGATTAGGTAATGAGATAGATCCTGGGCCAAGTAAGAGGACGCCCTATCATTCTGCTAGGATTATGATAGCTAAGATTATAGTCTATTCATGCAGTGAGAGAGCTAGGAGAGGAATGCATTCGTTTAATGTTCTACTTAAAGATAAAAACCCCTGCAAATAGAAAATTAGTACAGCAGAGTCCAAATTGGTCTCAAAGCATTCTTCCTGCTGTGACGGAAATTGAGTTCAGGATTTATTTATTTATTTATTTATTTTAATGTAGGATAGGCCATAAGGAGGTCTGTCCTAAGGGCTTTCTGAAATAATGCTGCCTCCTCTCCATCTTGGGATTCTCGCTTTATCCTGTTATGTCCAGGGAAAAGCAACCTGGGGCTCTTTAATGCTTTTAAGTGCAACTCTGATCAATCTGAGCCAATAATCACAGAAGCAAAAGAAGGTGAAAGTAATTGTCCAAAGCAACGGAGTGGCATATCTTTCTGTCTTCTTTAAGTAGTGTTTATAGCTTAGCAGGATTGGGTATCTAAGAATTGTAGAGGAGAATTTCAGGCCATTTGATATAATCCCCGGCTTGGTGCAAAAAGTCTCTATCCTTTGCATAGCTAATCTCCAGAATGCACCCACTTCTAAATGAGCCCTTCTCGGGTCTAAAATATCCTGATTAAGAAGATATTTAAGTAAAATCTATTATGAATAAAGCCTTTTATGCTCTTTCCTTCAGTATTAATAAGAAACAAGTTTCCCTTATATAATAATTGTTATCCTTGAGTTCTACTCAGAATAGAGGAGTTTAATGCATTTACTCCAATAAACTTAGGTTCCTGTTCATTAATGGAGAGCAGATCACATGGAATGATGATACCCTATCAGGGAATTCCAATATCTTGTGAGGTTGGCTTTTTATAAGAATGTAGCATTCTCACAATTCAGGGGCTATTACAGCCAGTTTTTCTCTTTCCTTAATAGTGCTAACAATCAGAAATAGGACAGAGAACATAAACGGCCCTCTTTATCATACAGTATCCTGGGAGTACTCTTCCTCCTCCCAAGTAGCTCTGTCCAGATCCTCTCAAAAATTATTGCCAAATTGTAATTTTTAATGTGACAAAGGAGAGTAGCTATTAAATACAACTGCAATAATCACTTCCTTACCTGCTCAATACGTTGGATATGCTGCTTCTCTTAAAAAATAATCTTGGCTGCTTCACCAGATAAAAGGTTAGCAACACAGAAATAAACACACAAAATACCTGCAGAGAAATCCAATGGCCAACTGTATTTAATTTAACTTAATAAAATTAATTTTAATTTTGTGAGCTGCTTTGTCATGACTATAGCCCCTTGAGTGCAGCACCTGAAAGGAAGTTGTGCACATTTGCAGAATTAAAGCTACAGTTTCCTGTAAGCCATGGGTGTCAAACTTGCTGCATTATGTGATGTGACGTATTGCAACTTTTTTTGCATTGCCGGAGCTGGGGTGGGTGCAGCCTCTATATGATGTAACCGGCCTGCGGGCTGGCAGTTTGACACCCCTGCTGTAAGCAATAGCACTGTACCTCACAGTGCTTTACAGCCCTCTTTTAAGCAGTTTACAGAGTAGCCTATTGTCCCCAACAACCTGGGTCCTCTATTGATTGATTGATTGATTGATTGATTGATTTGATTTGATTTGTATACCGCCCTTCTCCCTAAGGACTCAGGGCGGTGAACAGTGACATAAATAACAGAATGCACAAATACAGATATTGAAAACAAATTAAACCGTAATTTTGCCCAAATGCAGAAGATAGTTACCTTAAAACAATAATTACAACAGAACCCGTCAGACCAGACCGGATTGCTCAAACAGATATGTTTTAAGGTCGCGTCGGAAGGAGCGAAGGTCGGGAGCCATCCGGAGCTCAACTGGTAAACGGTTCCATAGGTCAGGCGCGCCCACAGAGAACGCCCTCCCTCTGGGAGCCACCAGATGGCATTCTCCGAACGGCGGAACCCTTAGGAGGCCCTCTCTGTGGGAGCGCACTGGACGGAGGGACGTTGACGTTTTACCGACCTCAGAAAGATGAAAGGCTGTATCAACCTTCAGCCAATCAAGATCAAACTCCTGGCAGTGAGCAGAGTTGGCCTGCAATATTGCGTTCTAACAAGGGTGAGGCTTTGCGTCCAAGGCTCCAGAAAACTGCTGAATTCCCAGCATTAATCAAACAACCCTGATCCTGATGAAATAAGAGATCTAAATGGGATGCAGCTGCCTCTCTTCTCCATTTATGGAGCTTGGTATTCTCCGTACCAAAAATTATCAATTCTATGTTGCAATGTTTTTGTAGAGAGAAAATGGGGTGTCTATAGCCCTCAAGATACTAGACTGTAACAAGGGTGTCTGCAGAATATGGTTTTAACAAGAAGTCAAAAAGGCAGCCATGAGGGTGTGATCCAGGTTCCACCTGATTTTTGCTGCTGTATTTTTTTGACCACAACACTCCACAACACTTCTGGAGTATAATTTCTATTATTCCTGATTATATCCCTAGTGCTAATGTCTGGAACATGAGAAAAGGTTTTTCCTTGAAAACATTTCACTTCTTATCCAGATAGATTGAGATGGATGAGAAGTGAAACATTTTCAAGGGGGGAAAAAACCCAAGAAAATCCAGTTGCCTTTTGGAAAAGCACCTTTAGGGTAACTCTCAAATATTATTCTGTTTTTCATTCTGGCTTGGGCCTTTTTTTTGATGCTATTCACTTTTGGGATTTGTGGAGTATCATCACAGCTTTTGTGGAGTCTTCTTTGATTCAGGACATGTGAAAGGCATAGATACACCTCGTGGAAAAGGATTTGTTTAGTGGAATGCAAGATAGGTGAGATTAGGCCTTTCTTGGATAATACTTAGGTGGGTGAAGGGACTCTAATAATAATAATAATAACAACAACAAAAAGTTGGAAGGACCTTAGAGGTCATCTAGTCCAACCCCCTGCTCAGGCAGGAAACTCTATACCATTTCAGACAAATGGCTGGCCAGTCTCTTCTTAAAAACTTCCAGTTTTGGAGCATTCGATGCTTCTGGAGGCAGGTTGTTCCACTGGTTAATTGTTCTGTCAGTAAGCTTCTCCTTAGTTCTAGGTTGCTTCTCTCCTTGATTAGTTTCCATCCATTGCTTCTTGTCCTGCCTTCAGGCGCTTTGGAGAATAGCTTGACTCCCTCTTCTTTGTGGCGGCCCCTGAGATACTGGAACACTGCTATCATGTCACCCCTCACCCTTCTCTTCATTAAACTACACATACCCAATTCCAGCAGCCGTTCCTTATATGTTTTAGCCTCCAGTCCCCTAATCTTAAACCAAATCTAGCCAGTTCTCTCGACTGTTCTCGTAGGACCAGGGTTTCAGTCTCCCAGTTGCTCTTATTGCTCTTCTGTAGACCTGTTACGCTTGCTGCGTTATTCTTTACTGTAACGTGATGTGATGCCCAGGGATGGACTGAGCACAGCTGACTAGCATAAAGTTACTATTTGGATCACCAAATTAAAGTATCTCCAGCTGGGAAACCACCAGCAGCTAAGACACCTTCCACATTCTGCCTAGGAAGGAACCATGACTGCGTTTGAGTGTACAGAATGTAAACACCAATTAATAATAGCATTGAGGGGTGGATCCTTTTTCTAGAAGGCAATTGACTGACAAGTCGCCAATTTGCTTTGTGGGACATTTGCCTTGGTGCAGTTGGCAAGAAGAAAACAGACAGAAGGCAAGTTGTTTTTTTTTTTTAAAGACACACACACACACACACACTAATTATTTGCTGAGTCACCAGATGCTTCCAGGGAAAGAGCAAAGTCAAAACTGGAGTCAAAATCGATAACAGGCAAGGCTGCTTCTCAAAGCACGAGGGAGGAAGCCTGCCTTTTCACTGTAGTAGCAGAGAGAATTTTGTCTGATTAATTTGCACGGTGCCCAGCCTCGCTTCTGTCAAAAGTCTCGACTTTGCAGGTTTCCCAATCCACAGTTAGGATTGTCATGCCTGCTTGTAAACAGGAAGGCTCCATTGGTTACCCTCAGACTGGATTGAACAAACTAACATCATAACAAGAGTGTTTACGGAGGGGGGGGAAAATGCTTAAGCACTGAAGCAGAAAGGGCTTAGCACTGATCAGACCTTTCTCCCACCTTTATTCTTCACTGTTCACATTGAAATGCAAATATCAGCGCAGGGCTTCCACTGGCGTGCCACTCACAAATTGAAAAGCAGTTTTTATCTATGCAAATGTAAGCATGGTAATTGAAGTTAATCAATCAATGCTAGCTTTCACTAAAACCTTGAACATGATTGAATAAAGTAATTATCATTCAGCAGAAAATGATGAAGTTGTAGACAGCATGAACCTTATTAAAGGAGGATTTTGAGTCACAATGGCTTAATTTAGCTAACAGCCCAGCCTTAGCCCAACCAACACTGTACCCAGGCTCAGTGGAATGGCTGCGTGGAGGAAGGGAGGGGAGCATTTTTTAAATTATTTTTTTTACAGTGCTGGATTAGTAAAAAGTACTTGTTACACTATAAAGGATAAGCCATAATTAACATCCTTCTTTACTCTAAACAGATCAGTGAACAAAGATTGCTATGACATCCTACAAGTGTCCAAGAGCAACAGCCAGCTGTTAAGGCTATTAATATAGTATTTGGACACTGCCAACAGCCTAAAGAATTCATTCACCATGAAGCCTCCCCCCCCAGCCCCTTCCTCAGGATCATATGCAATTAAGGGTCATGTGCAACATCTTTTTCAAATGAGATTTCATTCTATGAGGTTTCTGTTTGCAAAGATAAAAGAACAAGATCTTGGAAACAGTTTGTAGTACCTCATACAAGAAACATTCTTTCAAGGCATCTATTTTATACCAGGATTTCTCTATTATTGAGCTTTTGTCAGCAGTTAACTGCCATGGGTCCGGTTAAATTGACTTAAAGAAGCACTTGAATTTTTTTTAACACCTTTTTTTAATGGTATGTATTTCTGAACAAGTGAGAATTCTTGTGGATGATCTTCCTTTTTTTGCTAAACACAAGTACATCTCATTTGTAAGAAAGACAGTAAAATCAAGACAAGCTTATCCAAAGAATGGTGATTCGTGGTTGACTACCAGTGATGTCAAAACATCTAAGGCCAGTTCTGACAAACATTACTGAAATCTGTTTAAGAAATAGGACCCTTGAAAAGACCATAAATTAAGGTGATAATTTTGCCACAAGGTGTGATTCAGGGAGCAGATATCATAGTTTCCTCTCTAGTGACTGACTAATTATACATTGGTCATGCTTTTTCCAGACTGATCACCCTTTAAAAAAACATAGGTAACATTTATTTAAAATGGAGGTAACATCCCATAAAACAATTCTAGTTCCTTCTTTCAGATGAAACAATTCACCTGTGGCCACTTAATGGGAAGTTAAAAACCAAGAGGCAAACATGCTGCAACTGCGGCCATTTGAACTCTACAAATGGCTGCTTGAATAAGCTATAAAATGTGGCACAAAAAAAATGCTACTGAAAAATTCAGCAAAATATTATTTCATAGTTTTCCGCCAGCAGTACCAGCACCCTGCAATTTCTGAAATCACATTGTGCTTGAAGCTGAAGGAGAATTATATTTGAGCTTGCTGCAAAATGTGATCTGATCTCTCTTTTTGCTCACTCTGATTTATCCAATTGTCTAGGTTCCGTTTCCCTCTGTTTAACTAAGTAGAAGGAAATTAAGTCTATAAAGCAGAAACAAATGTTTTTAGTGCTGCATTTCATCTTTCAAGTAGACTCTTAAATGACTAATGCATAGCCATTTAATAAATAGGGCAGTTTGGGCTACTGTTCATTCAGGTGGCCTTGCATGAATAAGGATTTGCTTTGCTTTTGTAATAAAATATTCAGATATTTTATTTAAAAAGTTAAACTAGCAGTAGCAGTAGCCGCTAATTTGCCTTCCAAAAAACAGATATTTTAAAAAGATATTTTGAAAGACATCCTAGACTGGATTGATATAATCGCCACAATGCAGTTATATATACTCATGACTTTTTGTTTAGACTTTCATTCTGACCAGCAGCTACCTATAAAATGTACAAAGATGTATATATCAATGACTGCTTCTAAAGAAAACCTTTATAGGTAGTCCTAAAATAACAACCACAACTGAGGCCAAAATTTCTGTTGCAAAGCGAGACATTTGTTAAGTGAGTTTTGCCCCATTTTACAATCTTTCTTGATGCAGTTGTTAAGTGAATCACTGCAGTTATTAAGTTAGTAACACGGTTGTTAAGCGAATTATGGCTTCCCCGTTGACTTTGCTTATCAGAAGGTCGCAAAAGGTGATCACATGACACTGCAGCCATCGTAAATATCAGTCAGTTGCCAAGTGTCCAAATTCTGATTACATCAGGGGTGTCAAACTCAATTTCATTGAGGGCCGCATCAGCATTGTGGTTGCTCTCAGGGGGCCAGGTGGGTATGGCCAGGGTGGGCGTGGCCTACTGGGTGGGCATGGCTAGAGTGCGTATGGCCTACTGGGTGGGCGTGGCCAGCTCTACATGGTTCGCATCAAGGGTGCCTATGGGGGCCTGGGCAGGAGTGGGACAGATCTGGGGGTCTCTGGCAGAAGGAGGGTCTCTGGGCCAGGGCCAAGGCAGCGGGGGCCGTTCC
>NC_139512.1:147844126-147936626 GCF_947247035.1 Vipera ursinii | reverse complement strand
TGAAAACTAAAGTCCCCATTACAGATTCACTTCAATAGGCTCACTTTATCCTAAATTCTTCACGGGCTCTAAATCTATCGAAGAACAGCAACCTCTTCCTACTGAGAGGTCGCACCAGAAAAAAAGCATTAATAAATTTAATAAAACTAAATTTAATACACATTTTAATAAAGATACTGCTTGGTAGAAGAAAGGCAGTGGAACTTTGGAAGTTTTGGATAAAATGGTAGATATGGAAAGATGCTTTTCTGTCATGCTACTTGTTATGCAATAAAGGTTGTGTCTGTTTGTGACAAGGCAAGCACGTATCCCAGATGCAAGAATTTTTTAATTACATGCTCATGCATGTATGGCTACAAAGTGTACAAAAAAAAAAATCTTACTCCAAGAGTAAATTAGGAACTATAAAAGAATATGACAATTATAACATTTTCATTAAAAATTTATAAACAGGTTTGCTGATTTACTTTCACCGAAAATACATGGCCTTTTTCCATGTCAGAACATTTGTCAGGATTTGGCGACTCTGGGCTAACCTGACATGCAAGATGATCAAAATGGATTATGTAATCTTTTCCATTTATTTCTATTGATTTTAATCATGATAAAATTCATCAGGGTGGGCTGGGAACGTGGCACCTGAGGAGAGGTGGTTAAATGAAAATTTTTTAAAAATTAAAAAGTCTAAACAGGAGACAATCTGTCATTTGCTTATTATTATTATTATTATTATTATTATTATTATTATTATTATTAGGAGGAGAAGTGTGGAATGTTGTAGTAGCAACAAAACACGACAATGACAATATCCATTATTAATACTGCATGACAGACTTCTCTTTAATTTTTCCTTCTAGATATAAAGTTAAGGTCAAGAATTCATATCATTTCTTAAAAACTGAGGTTTAAGGGATTGTTTTAAACTTTTTTTAATCACAAGCAAAGAAAAGAAATCAAGGAAAAAAGAAGGTATCTGGGGGTGGGGTTTCCGAGCTAATCAACTTTATTTCCGTAACTGCCACTAACATCAAAATGCCAACGTGGACCATTTTAATCAGTTTTATTGATTCATGCTTTCAGATCTTATTCAGTTAAAAACAAGGCACATTAAATACATCCTCTTATTGCTCTATAAATGCATGCAGCTCATTCTGTATATCAAAAGTAATAAATAATGGCAATAAAACACCAAGACAGTTATAAAAATGACAACCCAGCCTCAAACACAGTATTTAGCAGTCCAATCCTGAACAATAACCCAGCACAATACATAAAAGTGCCAGATGGAAAAACATGCGGTATATGTATATGTATACATATGCATATATGCATAGATAAATGTGTGCTTACCTATTCATACCCACACACAACCACTACAGAACACCCTGCTCCTGTATTTCTTTGTTTTTGAAACAATTGTACAGTAGTATGACATTAAATTACTGTTAGACAAAAACGAGCTTTGTGCTTCCTATACATTCATGTATATCCCCTTCCAAATATACAAACAAATACAATCACAAAGAAACCAAGTAATTCCGAGAGTCTACTTTTAACTGAAGTGAGCAACTGTAAAATGATGTAGGGGAATAACACTTTCCCTTCCCATAGGAAGAAGATGGATGTGTTGGCTAAAACATTTCCTACAGTTCAACTTGTTTTATGCAGGCGATGCCTAAAAGAAATCATGGCTTTTTGATCATGGTGTAATGGCATCAGTAGGAAAACATGACAGACCCTGTGAAGAGACCTTTGCTGGGTTAAGGACAAACATTAGGCATTACTCCAACTTCTGGTTATCAGAGAAGTCTATTTGTAAAGGTGTGCACTCAAATACTCGTTAAAACTCTTTGCTAAGAACTATGGTAGATACTGTGACCAGTAAGGGTTTTCTCCTTAGTACAGGGGGGTCAAACTTGCCATGTCACATGACATGTCACAACTTTTTCCCCACTGCCACAGCTGGGGTGGGCATAGTTTCAGCATGACGCATCAAGCCCGTGGGCCGGCAGTTTGACACCCCTGCCTTAGTATGTATCAGCCCTATGATCCTCAGCCTCACTATATTTTGGGTGCTTGCTTAACTCTTAATGTTTCACACGGACAAGATGCACTTGGCTCCATGTATCTGCCATTAATCTTTTGCCTCAAACACTGAAAAATGTTGCATCCATTATTAATTAAATGTGTAACGGCCGGCATCTCAATGGTTTTTCTGGACCTCTTCGAACTTCAGCAATCTTCAAAGAGTTACTTATAATAGCTTTTTGTTAAGGTTTGGCATTTTTTGGTCAAAGCAAAATGGAACGAACTGAAAAGTGCTATGTAAAAATCATCCAATATATGTTGGTGATGGGAGGTAGGGGAGGAGGAGAAAGATCTACCCCAAAAAATACCCCAACTCTTTGTACTCAAAGAGAGATCTCCTACTGTCAAGTGCAGGCCCAGTTTAGGCCTGTATTCCAAGTCATTCTGAAGTGCTCCAGGCCTAAAGAGGATGAGATTCTTGCCTCTACTCTTAACCTATAAAACACAGGGTTGACATTTCTTGATCATAGCAGTAACTTATATGGGAAATGGTTTGCCGAGAATTTTGCTAGAGGGCATTTTAGAATGCTGCCTTTTAATATCCTTTATGAAGATCTTGCTCCTTTCCTTCCATGCTGTCTAAATTTCCAAATAGAAAATAGGAGTGCTTCATGCTAATGGCTGGGCTGGGCTGGGCAATGTCTACTTCTAGCAAGAGATGCCCTTAATATATTCAAATTTTCAATATAGAGGAATTCTGAATTTTAACTTCATTTTTATACTGAGACCTTATAAAGGGGCCCTTTCCTATAGGTTGCTCCGAAGAGTGAAGAAATGCACTGCACTGAAACACTAACATAAGTAAATGACAGAATTTGGGTCTGCTGGTTTAAGTACTACAACTCCTACTGATCTATAAATTGCATTGGAATATTATTATTAAAACCTGTATCAAACCACGAATGAGCAAGGCCATCAGAGGTACAAAGACAAAATTTCCACGGTAACATGACTTTGTTCCTTTTTTAGGTTTGTATTTTGCTGTAGTTTATTTTCTAAATAGCAAAAGGCACACCTTTTAGTGATTTTGCTATTAATTTATTGTTGTAACCTGGAAGCATTTTTTTTTACCTAAATTCATTTTAAATAATATGTACAAGTATTTTTTTTAGAAAATAGCCTAAATCTGAACCAGCAATCCTAGCAAGAAAGTAATGTAATCTTGCCTAATATTTCTTCACTATTTTTCTGAGGAGTTATGGGGTACCTACCTACCACAAATAAAATAAGATTTCAGAAACCTTTTTCTTATGAAAATTTCAGAGCAAACCAAAACCACCCACATGATACAGGATTTAGCTCTTTTTTTTTAAATTCATAAAATGTACCAAGGAAGGAATGGCAATTTTTTTTTTTGCTGTAAAGTAAAAAGCACCATTTGATATGTTTATTTTCTATTTTATGCTGGCTTTTTGCGTTTAGGACACTTTTGAAGAATTACAATTGTATCACTGCAATTCCTTGGTTGGACATTATACTTCTATTTTGGGATACAGTCTATGAAAATTCTAAATGCAAGCACTCCCCTCCATGATAAATCACTCATTTTTATGGCATGCGCTTTTTAATAGACTGTGGCCATTATAAAAAATGTTTGTACCAAAGTTCTAGGCAAGCGATGAATATTTAGCACAATGTACTTCTCTGAAAGAATGGGGAGGGGGAAAAATGTATCTGGAGATTTAACCCCAAAAAATCCATTTTTAAAATACTAAACTAAAGGCATGCTGGCATTGTCCACTTTTGCCTGGTTAATGCATCTAAAGGCAGAAGGAGAATGGAGAGACCCTATTAATGTAGAAGAGGAATTATTTTTGCTTTTGTATAAATGCAAAAAAGAAATCTACATTCATGTCTGCTTATCACATGGATCCCTTGCCATGGCTCGAGTGTTCGTCTCCCAGGATTACCCCAGGGGAAAAAAAAAAGATGGACTGTTTCTTCTTTTCATAGTCTTGTTTGCCACAGATTCTAGAGAAAGCCAGTTCAACAGACCCCCAGTCAAGTAGACTCTTCACACAAATGTAAAAAGGAGAGCTGTACAATGTGACTTTCTGCACACAGTTGCTCAGAAGGAGGAGACGCAGAAACATCTGAAAGCAGTGGAATGTTTTTCAGCATTGAAAGAGGCAACCAGGGGGCGCACCTTTTTATAGCTGTAAGCCCCTCCACCTCCCGACTCACAGTCCACCACAACTCCGGTCCACTGAAATCACTTCCCGCTGCTGAATGTTTTCCTCAGCTGCTTTCATAAGTACGGCAAGCCGGCTTCCAGATACATATCCTTTCTGAATAGCAGTCATGAGCTAAAGAGGCAAGACAGAGAAAGCTTTAAACTCAGTACTCTGCGTCACTGCATTATTAGACAATACCTTTATCTCCACATCCCTGCTTAAAAGCCTTGCCTTATAATTTGGCATATCTCTACTTAACTTGATGTTGTCCAGTTTTCCTAAAAAATTTTCAACATTATTTATGCCCCAATGACTTGAGAACTGCCCTACTTCCTGGAAATAAAAGATGGCAAAAGGAAGACCAAGATCCAGCTTATCGGTTTGACAAAAACAGAGCAAAAAGAGACATGCTTTTTTCTACCCTCCCAACAAAAAAGTAACTACCCTATAATATTGAATCAGTCTCCGTCTTTATTTTTATTTCCCATTTGCCCCATCAAACCCTGTATTCCTTTTCCTTCTGTTTTGTAAACCAAAGGGTAGGGAAGGATATGTAAACCACTCTGACATACATTTTTCTCTCTCTCCTGAACGACAGAATAAAAATGGTTTCAACTACAACATCAGAAGCGGCAACGTAAATACATCTTTTTAAGGATAGACAGTTCCATGGAAATAAGACAGCAGGATAAACAGTTTTCACTTCTTACACCAGCCTTCCCCTATCTGGGGCGCTTCCAGATGGATGGGCCAATTCCCAGAATTCCCAGCCAACATGGCCTCTGCCGAGAATCCTAGAAGTTGATGGCCGTGTATTTGGAGGGCTCTCTTACATTACAGCCAATTCAAATAAGCTCCCTCTTAAACAAATATGGCACTCTTTCCAGCATCGTACTCTCCCTAAGGAATTTGAGGAGAAGAAAGCTAACAGATTGAAGAGCAAGCCTGGAGAAGGTTGAAACGTGGCCATGAAATGAGACTACTGCTCTTAAAAATATTTAAAAGTAAATTCTATAGCTTTGGAGCTATAAATAAGAGATGCGCGTACAATTAGGTGAGGTTTTTTTTTTAATAATTGGCATGATTTAAATCATACAGCAGATTTTTCAACTGCTCTCAAAAATGTTCAGAGAACAGGCTGCTCTTTCTTTCTTTCTTTTTCTTTCTCTCCTTCCTTCCTTTCACATTTCTGCATTTAAGATTCAACAGTGCTTTTATCTGCAGCCCATCTTGAGAGAGACAATTACCATTTTCCTTTGCCTTGATCTTGTTTGTTTAACGTGACATGCAGTGAAGAAAGGGCTGACATGGACCCGAAATCCCCAGCATTAATTTATCTCATGTTCTGCATTCATCATTGCCACAGCGCAGGAAGGACCTGGCAGTCAATTGAAAAACCTGACCAAGAAAGGCTCTGCAAAAATAAACCTGGCGAACAACTGAAAACAAATAAGCAGCTGCTTGCATAAAAGGAGTCAAAGGGACACTTGGAAAGATTTTGCAAGTCTCTCTACAGCCCTCAAATGTGTATCATGCCACATAGGAGTTTTGGGGGAAAAAACAGGCACGTGCTCTTTTGTTCTACTTCACACTAAATTATCCCCTCTGATTCACAGAATAATGGAACAGTTTATAGGACAAATGATACCGAATAGCTCAATTCCAATGTCATCGCAAAAGCAGGATAGTTTAGCAATAAAAATGTACTGCAAGCTCCTGCTGATACCTCTTTCTTCCCCATCCTGCGAACTGACTTCCTATCTGTTCATTTGCCGATCTTCTCCTCCCTTTGCTGGTTTTTGGCAACCACAGATCACCACATCTAGAACTGGGGATCCCTAGGATTACTATTGGTTGTATTTTTGCCTCTGATGTGGCATGGGGCTGCCCTTGAGGACCACCCGGAGGCTCCAACTGGTACAGAATGCAGCCGCGAGAGTTGTGTTGGGAGTCTCCCGATACTCCCATGTTACACCTCTGCTCCGTGAGCTGCATTGGTTGCCAGTTGTCTTCCGGGTGAGATTCAAGGTACTGGTAATGGTGTTTAAGGCCCTACATGGCAGGGGTCCGGAGTACCTTAGGGAACACCTGCTGCCGGCATCAACTTCCCTCCGCCCTGTGCGTTCCCACAGAGAGGGCCTCCTCAGGGTGCCACCGGTCAGAGAATGTCGACTGGTGGCCCCCAGGGGGAGATCCTTCTCTGTGGGCGCCCCAGAGCTATGGAATCGGTTGCCGGTTGAGCTCCGGATGGCGCCCGATCTTCGCTCCTTTCGTCGCGATCTAAAAACATTTTTATTCGAACAAGCCGGCCTGGCCTGATGGGGGATTGGTGGGGTTTTTTATTGTTGTTTTATTGGGGTTTTAATATTGTATTTACTGTTTTAGTGGGCATATATTTAATCCTTTTTTAATTTTTGTAACTTTGTACTTTTATTCTTGCCCTGTTCACTGCCCTGAGTCCTTCGGAAGAAGGGCGGTATATAAATATTATTAAATAAATAAATAAATAAATAAATAAATAAATAAATAAATAAATAAATAAATAAGAAACCTACTTCAACCAACGAAGGTCTTAGCAAATGGACAGATTTATAAGGAAAGACGTGGTCCTTCATATAGTCAGTCTCCAATCTACTCAAGATTGTAGACGTCAATCCAAACATCTCACATAGTGACCAATAAGCAAGTGGGAGCTAGTGCAGATCTTTCAATGCAGACATAAAATGATGGCTGTGTTTCATACCATCTAGTAGCTTAGTTGCTGCATTGTACACTGTGTTGCCTAGACTTGCTTTTTCTGAAATAAATAAATAAATAAAATCTTGCACCAATTGTAGCTTTCCTACATTTTTCAGGTGTAGTCCCATGTAGGGCATATTCTAGTATTGAGGAAATGTAATCAAGGTGTGGATAATTGTCACCAAATCAACCAGGAAGGGACCCTCGACATTACAGTGTAAAGGTGTCGAAGGCAATTTTGTTGCTAGCAACAAATTCAATGGATGAAGATCAAGAAGCACTCTCAGATTGCAAAGCTGCTCCTTCTATGCGAACCAAAATTTCAATTTTTGATTTAAAAAACAAAAACAAAAAAACGTTAAGCCTCAACAGTTACACTTACACAGATTTACATTTACACTCTTTCAAATTCCACCACGGTAAAGAATGCAATCACATTTTTTGTTTATTGGCAAGAAACAGCCAAGTCAAAAGAGGAAAGTGGTAGAGTTCAACATTAGTGGAACTTTTATTTTGCTGCATATGAATGAGTAAATATATGCCCTCGGTAGTGAAAATAATGCGGTTCTGACTTCCTCTTTTTTTTAATTTATAAAAAGGAGGTATTAGCAAATAGGTGCACAAGAAAGAAAGACGAAAGCTAGAAGACAACAATTGTAATTCCCAAGGTTCAAATATCCAACTTCAGGAGCAAACTGAGCAAACAAAAGATCAAGGCCCACGTTGGATTGGCAAAAGGATTAAAATACTAAAGAAGGAACATGCAGGGAAGTGAACATTACTTGAGAAATACTGGAGCCCAACCAATTCCCAATACACATGCCAAATGCTTCACACTCCCTGATATAAGAGGTATTTATTGATTTTTATCCTCCCCGCCTTATTACTTTTTTACCAATAACTCAGGGTGGCAAATATATCCAACACACCTTCCTTCTCCTATTTTCCCACAGTAACAAACCTATGGGGTAGGTTGGGTTGAGAATGAAGGACTAACCCAAAGTCACCCAGTCAGCTTTCATGTCTAAGGCGGGACCAGACATATTATTATACTACACGGTACACTATATTATATCATTTACTAACAGAATAACAGAGTTGGAAGACATATTGGAGGTCTTCTAGTCCAACTCCCTGCTCAAGCAGCAAACCCCATACCATTTCAGACAAATGGTTGTCCAATCTCTTCTTTAAAATCTCCAGTGTTGGAGAAACCACAACTTCTGGAAGCAAGTCGTTCCACTGATTTAATTGTTCTATCAGGAAATTTCTCCTTAGTTCTAGGTTGCTTCTCTCCTTGATTAGTTTTCATCCATTGCTTCTTCTCCTGCCTTCAGGACAAGAGAGAATAGCTTGGCTCCTTCTTCTTTGTGGCAACTCCTGAGATATTGGAACACTGCCGTCATGTCACCCCTCATCCTTCTTTTCATTAAACTAGACATACTCAATTCCAGCAAACGTTCCTTATATGTTTAATCTCCAGTCCCCTAAACTCTTTGTTACTCTTCTCTGTACTCTTTCTAGAGTCTCAACCTCATTTTTATATCATGGCAACCTAAACTGGATGCACAATTCCAAATTTCATATTTTATATATCATTAGAGGTTAAGGGGAGGGACATATGCCTTGGTGGAGCAGTGGGCTAATGCCTCCTTAAGTAACATCAGCTGCCTGCAATTAGTGCAGGTTCGAGTCCCACCAGGCTCAAGGTTGACTCAGCCTTCCATCCTTCTGAGGTAGGTAAAATGAGGACCCAGATTGTTGGGGGCAATAAGCTGACTTTGTAATAATGCCGCTTGGGGGTGTTTGTGAAAGCCCTAATAAGCAGGCATATACATAGAATGAAGGCTACTGCTAAGCTTGTAAGCCGCCCTGAGTCTTCGGAGAAGGGCGGGATATAAATGGAATTAAAATAAATAAATAAAAAATAAAAATATACAGCAATTTAAGTAGCTGTTCTTAGAGAGAATACAATGCATGACAATGAGTCGGGCTAAACCAAGAGCCAAACAGCAACAACAATGCAAAACTTATTTTTTTTACCACAGGAAGAAAGTCTTGTTTCTTCAACAGAGGACATTGTTGGCTCTAGAAGGGTAAATTTCCCTCCAACTTGCATTTTAATGATTTACAGACTTATTTTTAAAAACCTCGCAGTAAAATGACGAACTGAAGGTTTCTCAGAGGAAAATGTAAATTATTGTTCCTATTGCTAATGATCCCACTTGTGGGTATCAGTCCAATTCAGGACAGAACTTCAATATAGGCGATAATTATTTAGATACACTCTGTTTGGAGAACCCTCCAATTGTACGGTTATAACAAGCTTTGCCAAGTTTTTGGCACCATCTGGAGACTCATTTCTATTCCTAGAACATAGAGGTGAATTTATGCTGCTGTGCCTCTTTTCTTGTTTTTACAGGGTTTTTTTTAACTGCTACTTTTTAGATGGGCTTATTGTTTTATAACCCATTTTAACAGGTGATAAATTTAAAAATAGTAGTGAAAAACAACACTGACAAAAAAAACAAACCCTGGTTGAGCAGAGTCAGAAAAGGAAGGTGAAAATTGACTGGTGCTTAAAAAAAAGGCAGAAATTGCTGGAGCAATTCAAAATCTAAAGTGTTGATTAATATATTCAGAAACCAAAAATGCAACATTTTGCCCAATGCCGTACTTAGCACTAGCTACAACTGTACTGTAGAAAAGTTCCCCAAACTGGGTGTTAACTACTGAAAGTTCCTATCCTGAATAGCAACACTATGAGTAATAGCCCCAAAGTGGGATCAGGAGCAACTGATTCTATACTTTCCTCTGACTGGACAATTCCTGCTTATAAGGAATCTTTCAAAGATTCCAAGTAACAAGGTAAAGGTCAGATTTTAATAAAGTCTGACAAGAAAGCCTGAAAGCCTTCCTGCTTTACCTTTTCCAGACGATGACCTGAAATAATTTCACCACTTTTATTTTTGGTATTTGGGGCAATTCTCCCTCTTTCATACTTCTATAATACTGTGCAGCTAACAGCAGAGGCCTCACACCATAAGATCAGCCCGACATATGAGCCTCTCTCCTACCTGTCCAAAATAGCTTCATATCTGGTATACATGCAAGTTAACAGAGCTAACGGGATGCAGCATAAATAGGTGTAAGAAGAGACTGGACAACCGCTTGTCTGAAATGGTATAGGGTTTCCTGCCTGAGCAGGGGGTTGGACTAGATGACCTCCAAGGTCCCTTCCAACTCTACTATTGTTATTGTTATTTAATATGCAGACATTCGATGTGTGTTATGTTTTAGTGACAGAAGGTAATTCATTTGACTGATTTGATTTCCTCTAACTGAATCAAAGAAATACTTTCCATTTTGCATAAGCTAAGGTGTGGCTTCCATTTTAGACTAATATCTGCCAGAAATTAATGCCTGTACACTTTCCCCTCCAATATTAATGAACTGAACATTATGAGTATTGCGAGGCTTTTTTTTATACCATTATATTAGATTGATATAGATATACGTGTATAAATTAAAAGAAGTACTCACTTGCAAAAACTCGTTGAGCTCAACCTGCCCATTTTTGTTCAAATCCACTTCATTCAAAATCTCATGGAGTGCACTTTCATTAATTTGAAGGTTGATGCTCTATAAAATATATGAAAGGGAGAAAAAAAATCTCACAAGGCTGGATTAAAAACACACTATTAATATCATGCCAGGCAATTCCAATGAATTAAAAAAAAAGAACAAAGTGAAATGTTACCTCTAGCACACGCTGCACATCCAATATAGTAATAAAACCTTTGCAATCTTTGTCAAACATGTGGAATCTTTTTTTATACCTGCAACATAGATAATGCATGAAAAAGCTATACCCTGACATACTGCACAAGCAATTTTAAACCAGCAAAGAAAAACCTCACTTAAGACATAAAAAAGGATTTTCAACTGGCTTGATCAATGCACACCTCAACTCCCTCAAACTTCCCTTCTTATAATGCTATTACTTTCCACTGCAAAAGCCAAAGAGATGCTATACTCCACAGGTCTTCAAACTTGGCCCTTTTATGACTTGTGGACTTCAACTCCCAGAATTCCTCATCCAGGCATGCTATATTCCTATGGAAGACATGGTTCCACACCCAAGGACAGCCAAATCCAATCTTGGCATGGACAAATTAAACAAATCTTAAAATGAAGGGTGGGGAAAGTCTTTTGCCTATAGCCATTCAGGTGTGACTCACTTAACAGCTGCCTTGCTTAGCAACAGAAATTTTAACGCCAGGCTAAAAACTGGGAGACCGTGAGTTCCAATCCCGCCGTAGTCACGAAAACCATCTGAGTGACCTTGGGCCAGTCTCTCTCTCTCTCTCTCTCTCTCTCTCTCTCTCTCTCTGTCCAATCTACCTCACAGGGTCGTTGTGGGGAAGACAGGAGACGGAAGGTAAATGTTTGCTGCCTTGAGTTATTTGCAAAAATAATAAAGGAGGGATACAAAGAAATAAAAAATAGTTTAATGGCCTCTACCTTTTTCTGACCCAGGATGAAAATACAATTATGTATGAATTTCTCAGAGAGGGGATAATATCATTCAAATATACCGGGGGGGGGGGGAGGAATCAGGATATGGGCAAATACATAAATCAAGCACAACTCAGCTCGCAGGGCTGATGACCCCCATTTCAGATACCTCATATGATACATCCAAATCCCTGGAAACTAAGTAGCAGTCATTTGCCCTGTGTAAGTTACCTGTCAATATCTCCTGGGGATAAAGTGATTTCACTCCGATCTGTCAGTTGCTCCGACCTTGCCTTGTAGCCCATTTCATAGTACAGGAACCTTTTTGCCGTGGCAAGCTCTTCCTAAGAGGGAGAGCACACAACCTGAGCTCTAGGGTAACAGCAAATATTTACATTCTGAATTTCCCCTTTGCTGGAATGTTTTATTGGCTCCTTTCACTTAATTGTAATTGCTGGTCCTTAGAGGAATATCAGCAGTTGATGACCAAAAAGTGCTTAAAGGTGAACAAGGTAATTAAGATTAGGCAGCATTTCATGCTTCAGCTAGATCACTGGTTTGGTGGTACAAGTGTTGATTATCAAGTGATAATTACCCCGGGAGACGTGCAAGGTAAAGAATTTTTAGGGATGTTTCATGCCCTTAATCCATACATGCAACTCACAGCGATGTCAGCAAGCCTTGCACTTGCAGACAAAGGGGCCAGGAGATGGCCTTTAACTTTTAGTACAATGAATGCCCTAAGTGAGATGTTTAATGCGTTTAAGTTCTTGTAGGCTTATGGCACGTGCTGATTACTCTCTTCAGGCAGCACGGTAATGATGGAGCCAATAATTTGGAAATGGCAAGCTCGCGCCTTCCTTCCTCTACTAGAAGTTCCCAATGTTTACAAACAAAACAAATATTAAAAATAAATTGCATTAAAATTTCAATACATTTTTATTAAAATAAAAAGGTCAGAGACAGGGGTCTCCAACCTTTCCAGCTTTGTATACCGGGCGGGGATCGGTTCCGTGCAAGCAGTGGGCGGGCCTGGGTGCTCATGCGCGAAACTCCATTTGTGCGAGCAGCGGGAGCACACTACCCGCTTGCGTAAATAGGGCTTCCTGCGTAAATGGGGTCCGCCGCTCGTGCCAACGGAGCTGCTGCGGCCGTGTGCTTGTCCGCCGCTTGCGTGGCCCGCTTCTGAATAGGCCGCAGCCTGGGAATGAGCCCTAGCCCTGGGGTCGGGGACCCCTGACTTAAAAGATGGTTTCGAAAGCAATGAAAACGTAACAAGCAAAACATAACAAGCAAAACATAACAAGCAAAACAAATTAGATTCAAATCAACAGTCTGGCTCAGTACAAAAAGGGGTGATGTTAACCGCCTTCCTAAAAGCTAATGGCCCCTCGCCATGCAGGGAATGTGTTCCAAGGAAGCTAAGCGACAAAAGAGTTGGCTTGATTCTGGCTGACAGCCAGATGAGCTCATGGCAACTGTAGGTGAACCTCCTTCATGATCTCAGTAAGCAGAGAGGGACATTTGAAGAAAGGCCACCCCCCCACACACACACACACCTTTTATCATTGTCTGCTTTATGCTGCCTTTTATGCTCAAAATCCTGCACTTGAAAACAGGCACCTATAACTGAAAGCAGCTATCCAGCTGGGAGAAAGGAGCCCTCAGCACAGCATGCAGGCCAGGTAAGACTGCATCTTTTATTTTCAAAAGACTGGGAATAAGACCCAAGAACTCCTTTTCAAATAGTCAGGGTAAAAAAAAAAAAAGTACTTTGCAACACCAGTTATCTCTCTCGTGCTGAAGCCAGCGTGCACATTGCTGCCTGCGTGAAGGGCTTCTCAACAAGCCCTCAATGCTACATTTGTGGATGTTTGTTTAGGACAGGGGTCGGCAACTTCGGCTCTTTTATGACTCGTGGACTTCAACTCCCAGAATTCCTGAGCCAGCTATGCTGGCTCAGGAATTCTGGGAGTTGAAGTCCACGAGTCATAAAAGAGCCGAAGTTGCCGACCCCTGGTTTAGGAGAATCAGGGCTTTTTTCTCATAGAACGCCCAGAACGGAGTTCCGGCACCTTTTTTTGGATGAAACCTTGTTGGGTAGGCAAGGTGGGTTGTATGATGTGTGTGAGTTCCGGCACCTTTTTTTTTTTTTACAAAAAAAGCACTGAGGAGAACTACAGGTGTATGCATTTCGGGGTGGGGGGGGAGGGAGGGAGAAATACTTGGCCTGTAACTTCTGGGCATTCATTTCCTTACTTTAATCATATCTGCACAGGGCTTTGTTTTTCCTACAGATACGTGCGTGCTGTTTATGGTGGGAAGAGAGTTCCTGCAAGGAGTGGGGGGGGTCTCCCATTTTTCAAAACAAGACTGTGTGGTAAAGAGCTGAGCTGGGAGATTGGCATACTGCACACATAATTTTCAGTATTTTTTTAACCATCGTTGGTCACCTATGCCGTAGCAGGCTCTGATCCGTACATTACAGCAAGAAGAAGTGGATCAGGGTTCAATGTTCAATGTAAGAACTGCTAACTCAAGTTCCAAGTCAAAAAACAAAACAAAACCTATTAACCAAAAGTAATGACTAGTGATACATATGAACAGTCCCTTTGATGGAGCCCACAGCATTCAGTCAACTCTATATGACTGAGCGTATGTGTGTGTAGGGGGGGTGGGAGGTTGCATATGAGCCTCCCTTACTTTGTCCAGAAACATGAACCATCACGCAGCCCTTGGTTACTGAGAAAACTTTCCACCAAAGTCAAGTAACTCCTTGGAAACATTCTCATAAGCTTTTTCTGATTAGGAAACTGGGAGCCTCTTCAGTACCTTCTTCTTCTGTTCACTCCATCTCAGTTTCTTGCCCAATATCTCAACGATTCTTGGTAAGGCTTCGTCGGCAGCTTGGACATTCAGAAAAGCCAAACGAGTGCGACGCGCAATTATGTCCACTGCAGTGCAAGCATATTCACCGATGGCATACTCGATCTAAAATGTTTTGAAAAAGAATAACAGCTTCAGTCTGAGAAATTTACACAAAAGAAATTACATGCTAGGTTAATCTGATAACAATCCATGTTGGAATTATCTACCACCATTTTTACTCTAGAGCAATTTATCTAGGCTACTTAACCCAACTTTTCGCCCGTTACAAGAGGTCTCTCTCCCCACATTGATTGAGCAAACTTGTATGTTTCGGGGAGAAGTTTTAACCTTACACGTAAATATCTAAACCAGCGGTCCCTAATCTTTCCAACTTCCACGTGAGCGGTGGGGAAGTCCGTGTGCACTCTATGTGCGCAAGCAGTAGGCACACATTGCTTGCACAAATGGAGCTTCGCACGCACACACTCTCACCTAGTGGAGCTGCATGTGTGTGCATGTGCTTGCCCACTGCTCGTTGAGGCCTGATTTTGAATGGGACCACAGCCTGGTACTGGACTGTGGCCTGGGGGTTGGGGACCCCTGATCTAAACTTCTCCAATCTTTTACCTTCTGCCAAAGAAGCTTCTTGGATGAGAAGCGAAACGTTCTCAAAGAAAAAAACCCAAGAAAGTCCAGCTGCCTTTTGGAAAAACACCTTTGGATATCCTACTGATTCCTTTTTCTAGATGTTTTTTTGGTCCCCATGCTTCTCATGATTCTGGTGAGATTGACTGATTTCCTACTGGTCACTGCATGTATATACCTTTCAGGTGTACTCTGCCATGACAGAGTAAAAATATTTCAGAATTTGCTATTAATGTCAGAATAAAACAAGCCTTTTTTTTCCTTGGTGATTACACGAGATAAATGAAGCTTCCAAATTTATATGGCAAGAAACAAACAGAACCTTCAAACCAAATGCAAGAAAGGAGGAAGAAGAGAAGCAGCAATACAAAACGTTTTGTACCTCTGACTCAATATATGGAAACTCTGAGACAAGACGTTTCCCAACAATAGGCCACCTCTTCCCAGTGACCTGGGCTACTTTTGCCACTTCAAAAGCCTTGTCCCCAAATGTATTTGCAAGATGTTGAGCAACCTGTAGAATTGAGAAGAAGTTAAGAGACTGATGCCTTTTGGAAGCGACCTCCATCTTGTTAGGAGTCATCCTTGAAAGCTCTCCCCTTGTCTGTGATTCAACAGCCAATCCAAGATGGTATCAAAGGCAAAAAGCCAACAAATCAAGAATAATAAGCGTGCAGACTATGAATAGTTAAAAATTTAAAAAGTAATCGATAATGTGATTTGTAGATAATCCCTAACCCCTTTGAATATTTTTTTTTAAAATCCTTTCTTCCAATGAACTAAGATCTGTACTGAGCTATAAAGGCAAGATACAAAGAATTTTGATTTAAGGTAATCTATCTACCTTTTCATCAAGTGTTTGTTTCGTCCTCTCCTTGCTTTCTACAATGGTTCTTCTCAATCACCATTTCTCTTTATTCCACTTCTTCTACTTCTCTTTTGACTGCTTTGCTGTCCTCAGAGCACTCACCAAGTAGTGAGCTGACTCACAACTTGGGGCTTTACTCACTCCCTTTGGTCTCTATTTATGTCACGGTCCGCAATCATATTTATAGAAACTGCCTCCACTCATTTTGGGTGAATTATTCCTCTGCTTCTATTTCATACTATTCAAGGGGATGGAACTTCAGAGTCAAGAAAGTTCCATTCGTACCCTTCAGCACAGAATTCTGTAGATTAACCTAAGTAAACAACAAACTCACCTCATTTTCAAGTCCATAATCTTGAACCAGGCGGATATAAAGGGTGGGGCTCCAACCCTCTGCACCCTGCAGGAGTAGTCCTACAGTTTTACAGGAACCGGCCTGAAGGTTATGAGTTTTTACTGCAACATCAATGGTATCCTGGGCCATTGAGCGATAGGTTGTCCACTTCCCACCTGGGAGTATCAACAAAATACAGTTAGTGTATAAAAATTGATCCCTTAAGCCTTTATTTAAAAACACACCAACTAAAGCTCTTAGAATGAAATAGTTCTATTGTACAGGAAGACAAGGCACCTGCAATCCTAACACAACACTACACTTATTGGAGAAAGCTGATGAGATCTGGCATCCACGTTATTTAGAGGGCATCAGTTTTCCAAATCTTCTTCTAATATTTCAGAACTGAGAACCACAGCGTATGTATCTGACCAGTTTCCTTCATATCACTAAGAAATAATTCCAACAAGAAAGAAAAGAATTAGAAGCAACATCCTAGTACCTGCGATAGTCACAAGGCCGCTGTCGCTAACATGCACCACATGATTTCGAGATATGGACTGTGTGTCTTTAGAATTGGGATCCGTCACAAGGGGACGGATCCCACTCCATGCTGCCAGAACATCTCCTCTCCTCACTGTAATTGGGGAAAAAAATAAGAAAACAAAAAAAAATCAGAAATACCATCTGAGGAAAGGATTTCAAAATAATATATGATTTAAATGCTGCCAGGTTAGAACGTAATCACAACTTTTAAAATGTCGTCTTGGGGAAAGAATACTGTTAGTTCCAACAAATTTTAATGAAGAAAGGCAGAGTGAAAGAGAGATACAAACTCAGTACAAGTTCCATCTTTTGATTCAATTTAACAAATAATTAAGCAGAAGACAAAATTATAGGAGTTTGGTAATAAAGCTTAAAAACAGGTTTTCTGAGGAAAAAAAGAGGTGCCAGTGAGGTAACTTGAAGTCTGGCCAAAGGAAAGCAAAAATCACAATGTCCTAAATCTCAGAATCTGGCAACCTCAATATTGGGATACTTAATAAGATTTTCCTTTTACAACAGGTATTTTTTTATGATTCAGCCTTGACTCATCCCTGGCTAAGCAATTAATTATATATTTAGCTTTCCTCTATTGTTTAGTAATTACACATACAGCTTACTTATGCCAAACGTCTCATTCACATAGCTCTATCCATGAAGATTTGGACATTATGTTTACAAATAGTTCTTGATACATTTTTAAATTTAGGATCTTCTACCTAATTCAGTGCTTGAGAATTCTCCTTATTGTTTTGAGTTTATATCCTCATTGTTTGGGACAAGTATCATCTATACAAGATCACTAACTATTATCAGGAACTCTTAAATCAATATCCCCAAAGCTTCCTCACAATTTGTATTTAAATAATTCAAAGACCTAACTACATTGCATGGCACAAGTTAATAGTTGCTAACTTAGGAAAACACCATTGTAAATTCTGAATTTGTGAAAATGGACTGCAACTCAACGTCAACATGTATAAACAAAGCATTTTAGCCTCCAGGGAAAAATCAAGTTAAACAGTGAATTCATAAATCTTACTATGTGGAAAATGCAATCTGCCTGGCCAGGAACTTTATAGGATGATTTTTATGAACTAGACTGCAATTGTTCATTATTTTATTTGGCCAAAACCTCAGGAAAGAGTACTGTCATCATTCTCTGCGGAAAGAGGCAGAATTTGTCAGGCACACTTTGCAGTTCAGAAAGGTCAAAAAATTTGAAATTGCTGTTTTTACTCTTTAAATTCTCTTCCTTGGTTTTTTTTTTAAAGACTAAAGTTATCTGGCTTCCTGTAGACCACCTCAAGGGGTCACAGAGATAACACAGGAGCAGTTTATTTTCACATGTCACTGAGGAAAAGAAAGAAAGGCTCATCCATCATTTTTCTCTGTAGTTTACTTCTTCTAGATTGTTTCTAGTTACTCATATTTCAGAGTAACATAAAAAAATACTAATGCGTTTTTCTTAGGATGGGGAAAGAAATGTAGCATCCAAATTGAAGAGGAAAGCCTAAGAATATCAAACAAGGATCCACCCAAATTTTCCACCCAAAGAACCAGACTGAAAAAAAAAATATTTTGTTTTCTTTACTTTTTGAATTTATTTTCTATTATGTATAATTCTCTAGTTGGGTTTTCATCATTTTTCCCTTCTGTCCTATGAAAAAAACTCAAAGTTTATAGCAAAAAGAAAAAGTCTGAAAAATGGCAAGATGCTTTTAATGAGTCTCCCCCACCCCCAGTTCTGTTTGAAGCCATTAACGTTAGAGAAAATTATGAAGGTCAGTATTAAAAAAAAAGAAGGAATGTGAAGTTGGATACAGGAAATCCCTGCTTTGTTGCCTTCACTGAGTGGCTATGGACTTCCCCATTTCCTCCTTTCAACTTACCCACAATTACAGGCTGTCCCAGATCTACTGTGGTTGATTCCTTACACCCACTTTAAAGTAATTAGTGCAATTTCTGTTGCTGCCTCTGCATAGATGGTTTTTGAGTGGCAAGCTGATGGCTGGGTGGGGTGTGTGTGTGGAGATGTAAACAAAATATTATTGCAAATTGAATAAAATCTTGCTTGGTCAAGGATTTCTGGAATTTCGGGAAAAGGCAATGGGAACTGCCCTAAGACTGTGACCACCAATTTTGTATTCTTTGTTTTTTTAAAAAAAACAGGCTTATGTGCTTCTTCCTCCACTTGTGATTTTGGGTAGACAATGGCAAGTTATGATTTCCACAACCAAGAAAAGGAAGAAGAAAAGGTGAATACACATAAGAAAAACAAAAGAAAGAAGCACGCAGCTACAGCTGCCGGTGCTTTCTAAGACCCTATCATAGCAAATAAAAAGCAAGTTATCCAGTTTTTTCTTTTCTCCTTGCAAAAAAACCTGACCTGTGTGATTAACATATTTATACAATCTTCAAAACATGTGCAATTCTCCCATACAGCTGAGCATGAGGTCAATCAACAGTATGCAAGTTCTTTCTTTGTCCCAACCCAGAAGGTGATCAATCTCTGTGTTTCATGCTCTTCAACTTTATGTGGAATAGTATAAAGTGGTCTGCAGAAGCCTAGTACCGCAACACTAAAAATGGACTATACCTTGATCCAATTATTTATTGACATCTCTAGAATATGATCGTGACAATATTGTACTTCGTGGCGAAAACAGATTCATCTCCTTTTCCTGCTTCCTATTGAGTTACTAATCCATTGAATGAATAAACTCAGCAGCCCCCAACCGTTTGGGCACCAGGGGCCAGTTCTGTGGAGAGGTTTTTCTGTGGCCAGGCGGGGGCGTGGTTTTGTGGGCTGCCTGGATCCCGCGGATGGGGCTTCGCTTGTTTGTGCAGCCTGCTTTCTGGCATGGCATGGTCCGGTGCTGGTCCACAGACCGGCGGTTGGCAACCCCTGAATTACCTCTCACCTCACATAAGCATTCGCGTAATTCTTTAAAAGTAAAACAAATAGAAAAAACACACAAGGCTATTTCTCTCTTAGCTCTCTATCATCCATGTACCGCCTATTCCCCATAAATAAAATATAGGCATGGAAGTCTAAATTACCGTTGTGATCTTCCTTCAGTGGACTAAAAACTCTTACACAGGCTTTTGCGTGTGAGTGTGCATGTGGGGAGGATTGTTTTAAGGACAATACTTTCACAAGGGTGTTAACAGAAAAATCAATAATGCCTTGTAAAAATATCTCAAAAGAACAGAAATCTAAGAAATCAATGTTGTTCTGCCAGGGTGTTTAGGCCACCAAAATGAAGTGCTAATCACTGAAATAAGATACCATATTACATTTATAAATTAATGAAACTAGAAAAAGCAGCATGTGTGACACTATAATTAAACAGCTGGAACACATCCAAGCCTGTGTAAGTTGATAACCCTGCCACTGTCTTTGGCAGCAAAAAGGCAGGTCTGCCGTGAGTTGATACGGCCAGCACAATTGCTAATTCTCTAACAGACAATCTATAAACACGACTAATTACACACGAGGAAAACAGTGCACAGCTCAGGTTGGTTACTTTCAAAAGCATTAAAATGCTCAAGAAAACTACTTTTGCAGAACTGCCTTGTAAATAATTAAATAAACAAACAACAAACAAATGCTGCCTTAATCAATTCTCCAAGCTGTAGCCTAGTAGAACCAACCACCTTGCCTGACAAACTTCAGCTCTTTTATTAATTTTTGCAAGAAAGGCCCTAATGATAATGGGTTTTCTCCCCTCCTCCTCCTGTAGACCATTTTCCTTTAATGGCTACAACAATAACAGAACTATCAATTATCCATTTCAAGGAAGAACAAACAAGCAATCTAGAATGTTCAGTCTTTTTTATTTAAAAAAAAAAGATTACGATTATGAGTATAAATTTACAAAGGGCAGGTCAGAGTCTGAATCTTTTTAGAGAATCACTTTAAAGGAGCTGGATGATTAAGGAACTTGGTAATGAAATCTGTTCAGGTCTCCCAGTTATCAAATCTCATTCTGGAAGGACAAACCACTAGAAAATCATTTAGGGTGCATCTCTACTTAAATAAACAAATGACAAAGTTCAATTTGTTTTCTATGAGTTTTATAAAAAATTTTTTAATCCCATTTATATCCCGCCCTTCTCCGAAGACTCAGGGTGGCTTACAATTTAAGCACAAACCAATGTGCTTAGCAGTAGCCTTCATTCTATGTATATGCCTGCTTGTTAGGGCTTTCACACACACCCCAAGCGGCATTATTACAAAGTCAGCTTAATTGCCCCCAACAATCTGGGTCCTCATTTTACCTACCTCGGAAGGATGGAAGGCTGAGTCAACCTTGAGCCTGGTGGGATGCGAACCTGCACTAATTGCAGGAAGCTGGTGCTACTTAAGGAGGCATTAGCCCACTGCTCCACCAAGGCTCTTCAGGGAGTGAAGGAGGAGAAAGAATGTATTTTATTAAAAAATCACTTTAGAACACAGTGGAAAGGTGCGTTCCTCAAACTAAGCCATTTTTTTAAAAAAACGAAACAATGGCAGGTGAGAGGGAAGTGGTTTTCTAAGGAATGTGATGGGACCACATTTTTAAAAGTTAATAGGGACTAACCTTAACTTACATCTTAATTCAATTAAAATTAGGTTTTGCCACATTGAAAATTAAAGGCTTTTTGAGAGTCACATGCAACACTAGGTTCTTCAAGTTGTGTCATCTTGGTTTAGAATAAAAAGGACATGACAGAAATCCAGTGCTGTAAATCCTGACTCTTTTAATAGATTGGCTATGCAAGAAAAGTGAATTGGTGCATGCTGCAATTATTCAATGTGGTAGCAGGGCTGTGCTGTGGAGTTTAGATATGAAAAACCAGGATTCAGACTCATAAACAAAGCCGTTTACCCTTCACAGAAGTGCTGATAGCACAGATATTCCCTGCAGAAGATCCTAATTGATAAGGTATCTCCATTGATACTATGGAAGCATCATAAATAAAGAGAAGGGCAGAACTGCGGCCAGTGTATGTCTTTTGTGTGCATGTAACTGGTACCTCCTATTAGCAGAACTCATTTAACACTGTGGAGTTCCAATGAAAGTCTTTCTTCCAACTTACTGATGGAAGTGGGGGGGAGGGGGAGAGAATGATCAAAATATATAATTTCTTCTAAGCCAAGGGAGGCATTCATAATGCAAAGGAACTTCTAAAAGTATGTTTTTAATATGAGTTACAAGTTACATGTAAAATGAAGCACAATTAGTACAGTTACTCTTCAAGGATATATTTTGATCCTGTCTGTTATTACAATTATGGTAAAAAAAAACTTTGGGAGGCAGGGATCATGTGCTCTTGTGATGGTCAAGTTGTATATTTCTGCCTTAAAGCGACGAATAAAATTACATTTTAATGTCACTGAAAATTACCTTCAACATCACAGCTAAGATAGTTGCGTACTTCTGTCAAAATGAAGTTGATATCTTTTTCTGTAGGTATCGGGTGATGGGTAACTTCAGTTGCAGTATCAGTAGTGCCAGCAATAGTCATCTTTTGCCATGGCAGGAAGAAAATCACTCGTCCATCACTAGTGGATGGGTCAAGAAGTCCCATATTGTCAGGGCTAGAAGAAGCCAACAAAAATATTACTTTTTTTTTTTCTTCCCAGGTTCTTTGAAAATGTTCCTTTGTAAAAGCTTCCTTAAAGCAAAATAGCAATGAGTACTACGTTATTAAAAAGTGCACCAGAGACATTGGAAGAGTACAGGCAATATTGCAATCATGGATTTGGATCTAATATTATGTTGACAGGTGTTTCATGCCCAAATTGCAGCAGATCTGGGTGCAAGTGTGACCGTCACTTGCAAAAAGGGAGAAACAAGAAGACCCTGAGACACAAGCTGAAGAACACCTGTAGCTCAGGGATGTAGCTCACAAACTGATTGTTCCTCAAAGTTCGGAACCTGCTGACACATCCTAGATAATACACATGCAATCATCCATTATATCTCTTCAGACTGTACTTGGGAGTTAGTGTCGTGGTACAGGACACAAGTATTCACAAAATTCTCAAGAACAAAATTTCAAGCAAGTATCTGTAGTCTTCTGCTTTAACAGTAGATGGATGGCAATTTCTCTTTCTCCAAATTATTAAAATCCTTCTTGATCACACAAGGCCTTAAGACAAAAACCAGGGGTGACATGATGATGATGAGTAATCTGCAGTTAGATTCACAATCTAACACTGGTGAAAACTTAATAATTCAAGTCCTAATTAAAGACCTAAGAATTATTAAGATAGTGCCTAAGGATATAGGCAGTTCCAAGCAAGGTGTTTATTTATATATATATATATATATATATATATATATATATATATATATATATATATTTATATATATATATATATATATATATATTCAGGTCTTATAAACTCAAAATTTGAACTTAGATATTGCTCCAAGGCTCCCAGTCATGATTAATATAACAGTGGATTTCTTTTTCCATATAATAATTATTATTTACTGTTGTTATTCTTTGCTCTGGGGACAAGATTAAGGGAAATGAACACTTTCTCAAATAAAATACTCAGAGAATTAGATGAGCGGAAATGTATAAATAATATATATTGAAGGTGCACATTAATTGGAAGGAACGCCATTTGGGGCCAGTTATATGTGAGAAATTAATTGGTTTGCCTTCTGTGAAAGAGGTATTTAGTAGTAGCATCAAATGGGGAATCAAATGATTAATTCATGATCTAAACTCTGGTTCTGATCTTGGCCAAATCATTTGTTTTCCATTTTCTTTAATACTTTGTGACAGAGGCCAGCCAAGTGTTTTCAGAAAGGTACCAGCAGGTTAAGAGAGCATCCCACTGTTTATTCCTATAATGTTTCTAACAGAAATAAGGAACATAAACACACACGCACACTTATGAACTATAATTGCACCAATGAGAAAGAAGATTGCTATGCCACATTCTCTTTCCTTACTATTAGCAAGTTGGATTTGTGCTCATGTCCTAGTAATAGCAATAAGCACTTTGACTTACGGTATATACAGTTTCATAGTTTTTTACAGCCCTCTCTAAGCAGTTTACAGAGTCAGCATATGGGCCCCAACAATCTGGGTCCTCATTTTACCGACCTCGGAAGGATGGAAGGCAGGTAGAACATGCTTGCCCCTCCATCCTGGCAGCCTATTTCCATACACAGTGAAGTCCGCTGCAAATGGTTCCTACTTATAGTATTCCTTCAACAAGGCATTACAATGGAGGCAGTTGGCTTTCTATTACTGGATCCAAAGGTTCTCCATTTCCATGAGAAAGGCATAATTTGGGTGGCTAATGGCTAATCTCTCTCTCCATGCTTTTTAAGGAGAAGGGACAGTGGTGGGATTCAAATATGTAAACAACCGGTTCTCTGTGTGGATGCTGCTTCCGGAAGTCCATTTTGGGCCTGGGCAACAAAAAAAACAGCTATCGTTTCTGCCGAAGTGGTGCGAACCGGCTGAATCCCACCACTGAGAAGGGGGTTTTAAAAGAAAAAGAACCACCTGAGTTACATGGATTATAACCTTCAACAGCCATTGCTTAGTGCACAGAACTAACTCTACTGTGATGGAAAGAATTAGTTCAGCCAAGATGGTACTAATACAATTTTTAAAGTAGCAATACTGTGGGATCCTTTGTGTTTTCCCAGTTTGGTTGATTTCTTGCACACGTTTCACTACCCAACTAGTAGTGGGTAGGAGTGCTAGGAGGGATTGGGGTTATACCAAAATCACTTGTATACATTATATACAATGGGGGGAGTATATCTGCCTCTATGAGAGAGATGGGCAGTTCCTTAATATAACAGATAAATATATACATCAATAAACAACATGATTAAAATATTAGAAATATCAAAATACAGAAAGATTATATTATTCTTATTCATTATAGATAATTGTATTTTTTCCCCCTGCACAGGTCTGGGTAACAGAAAAATATGCATGAGATGCTCCTCAGAGAGATAATGACAATTATATACACTCGAAGTCTAACTTCTACACTAAGTCTTTGAGATGATATTTATATATAGCTTAAGGATACATTTGGAGAGGAACAGCTTAAAAAGTAGGTGTCAACATGGACTTGTGCAAGGTAAACTATGGCAGATAAGTAATTACTTTTTCAAAATGAAATCACTATTGATTTAAAGAAGCCAGGAAACTAAGAAATTTAATATACAGACTCAAACTATTTTTTTTTTAAAAAAAAAAACAACTTTGGACAAGTTTCAAAATGAGGTTTCTAAATTGCCTTAAAAGAATCTGAACTGTAGATTGAGTACGTTTTTGAAAAGGCTGCTGGGAGACAATTTTCATTTGTTTCGCCTGCCACTGACTTAGCTACAGGAGCCAGAACCCGAGAGAAGGGTTAACTTTCATATATTACCGCCTTGCTCACTTTATTTCGAATAACTACCAGGGTTCGGCTGCCTAATAGATTGATTCCAAAATTTAACATGGATGAAATTCCAGATGTCAATAATAATATCCACCATTCACCATCTAATAATAATATTTAGCATTTATCCACTGCTTCAGAGGAATCAAAAAGCTTGACATACAACCGGGAAGAGGAGCCACTGCCCATTTCTGAGCTTCTGAACTACGATTCCAGCCACCAGTCTTACTGGTCGTGCTGGTTGAGGCTACTGGGGCTAATATAGTTCAGCATCTGGAGAACTGTTAGCTCTTTATCCTTTGTATCTCTGTTATCCATACTTCTTTTTAGCATTTCAAGTTAATGACTGATTAGGGAACTGAACGCATAGCTTAGGCTCTGATTGCAGCAATTGACTCTTTGGATCAAGTGCCTGTTTTTTCCATTTTTCTGACAGGCAGAATGACAGTCAATCTAAAAGCAACACCCACTGGATTGAGGTTTAAAATTATGAAGAGACTACATGCTAGTATCGCTGGGGTGAGAAAAAGCCATACAGTCTCTTGCTTAAGTGAAAACATGCATTGGAAGAATAAATTTAATGAGTGCAGAGAGAACACTGGGACTATTAATGAAGAATATAAAAATTTAAAAACCCGATGGGAAATGCTTGCAGTGTATTAACATTAAATTAATTAAATCAAAGGTACGTCTACACATAAAATGCCTTTAAAACTATTTATCATTTCCCCCAGATGATGTCAAAGTACTTTTCCAAAGAGATGAGTAACTGTTAATGACATGACGTGCATTTTCTTTAACAAGACTCAGACCGACACCAGAGGTAAGAACCGACTGCTTAAATTAATACATACATTTACATTTCAGCATTGCATATTTATTTATTATACAGGGACATTCCTTGATTTATCAACCTCTAGGATGAAATCAGTAGTCTTAGAATGCCATATCTAGGGAGCAATTGCATTTGAAAGAAATCACAAATATTGGATGACTGTGAGAATAAGCCAAAGATGGAGGTAGACAATGAGTATATGATGAATAAGTAAGCTAATATGTCCCACTTATGTACAGACACCCTCTCGATTTTTATCTAAAATTGGGAGATAAAAGACCAGCATTAGGCATCTCCAATCTCTCTCTTGATAAAACAGAACCAGCAACTTTGTTTTTATATATACCATACAGGCAGAGGTGGGATTCAGCTGGTTCGCACCACTTCGGCTGAACCGGTAGCCGATTTTTTGTTGCCCAGGCCCAGGATGGACTTCCGGAAGCGGCATCCACGCAGAGAACTGGTTGCTCACATATCTGAATCCCACCACTGGATACAGGTAGTCTTCAACTTACAATCATTTGTTTATAGTGACCCTCAAAGTTAAAACAGCACTGGAAAAAGTGACTTATGACCGTTTTCCACATTTACGATGATTGCAGCAACCCGCCATGGGCATGTGATCAAAATTCAAATGCTTGGCAACTGGTTCATATTTATGATGGTGGCCGTGTCCCTGGATCATGTGATCACCTTTTGCAACCTTCTGACAGTGGGGAAGCCAGAGTCACTTAACAACTGCAGTGATTTCCTTAACAGCTGTGGCAAGAAAGGTCGTAAAACGCAGGCAAACTCATTTAGCAACTGACTCACTTAGTAATATAAATTTTGGCTTCAATTGTGGTCATTAAGTCAAGAATGACTTGTAGTCCTTTCACCCCTTTTACGCGGAACGGTGGCAATTCTTTTCTTTTCTTTTTTTTGGTGGATGATGCTGCAGTTGCTGAAGGACCCCCGCAAGTTAAGAAAAGCCATGCTTTACTAATCCTGCGGTTCCCCGTTCTGAATTTTTATATGACTGAATCTACAAACTAGTTTATAGCACGTTCCCTTACCAAGATGGCAAATTTTATTAGAACTGAAGCTGGAAACCAAATCCTGGGCTATTTGACAAAATAAAGTAGATGCTGCCCTTGGGCCAAGCAGATTTATTCCAGTTGCATTAAATAGGCAGCTCTACAGAAAAGCTCTCAATACATTAATAAGCCCTAGGTTCAAAGGAATTTGGCATATTTATGTATCAACCCAGAACTCATTTCAACCGCTTCCCAGTTGTCCCACACAAGAAAAGCCTTGGTGGAGCAGTGGGCTAATGCCTCCTTAAGTAACACCAGCTGCCTGCAATTAGTGCAGGTTCGCATCCCACCCGGCTCAAGGTTGACTCAGCCTTCCATCCTTCCGAGGTAGGTAAAATGAGGACCCAGATTGTTGGGGGCAATTAAGCTGACTTTGTAATAATGCCGCTTGGGGGTGTGTGTGAAAGCCCTAACAAGCAGGCATATATATAGAATGAAGGCTACTGCTAAGCTTGTAAGCCGCCCTGAGTCTTCGGAGAAGGGCGGGATATAAATGTAATAAAAAAAGGGGGGGGGGTTGTGATGTTAGTTAAGCCATGACGTATCATTTATGCAAGGAGGGGCAATGAAGAGCAGGACAATAGTCTCGCTACATCTGCCTGGCCAAGCCTTGGCGCAGCCTCTTCAGCAAGCAGAACATTTGGGATTTTCATTTTCTCATTCGGTATTCCAACATATGGGAAGGAAACACTGCCCTGCCACAAGCAGAAGGGCACATCTGAACGAAACTCCTTATTAGTGGTAATATTTAGCATTCATAGAGTACAACTGAATGTACTGCGTGAATGCTAAGGGCTGCAGTAATTTTTAGACTACTTGTGTCAAACTGGTCAACTGTCTGCTACGCTGGCTGAGCCAGCAACGACTTGCTGAAGATTATCTAGGGCTTCTCCTTATGGCCAATAACCTCTTTTGAATTACTTCACCAACGTGAGGGTAGAGAGAATGCAATGTGGGAGAGAACACAACTCCTTAGGGCCTTCGTTGTTTGAGACAAGAAGGAAAGTGGCATGGAGAAAATATTCCCATCTGTTAAGTCACCCCTCTACGAAAATTGTCCAGTTAGGATTCTTCCAAAGACATTTGTTCCCCCAAATCATACAGATATGGCAAACTCTGGCTTTTGAGTAGGATAAAGGGAATGGCCTCCACTCTTCTTTCAAAACTCCAGCTGTCTCCTCCAGTTGCAGGGATATTTTAACACGGGGGCATTTTGAACAACAACCATTAAAAAAAGACTAGTTAGCTCTCCTATATAATCCCGCCCGCCCCCTTAGTAAAAGTGATGGATTATGCTTGACTCATTCAAAATAACTTTCCATACAGCAGGTAGGGTGGGGGGAAGAAATGAAGGCCTGAATTCAACATGGACCATTTAAGCCAGAAAACATTTTCTTCAGATTCCCCTGCCCCACCTCTGTTAGATTCACATCTTAAAGATTGTTACAAATGGTCTGTGCTTTGAATACTGTTACCTGTAATAGCCGGGCATCACAATATGAACACCTGCACTTGGTTGACAGATGTTTGGTACTTCCTGCTCATCCATTTTCCGCACAGAATCTGTGAAAGGTCCTGTAGCATTGATAACACATTTGGCTTTGACATCAAATTCCTGCCCTGTGAAAGAAAACAGCATCAATCACATACTCCATTTGTTTCTCTCTTCACTGACTCTCTGGATTATTAATTTATCCATGAAGTTAATCTATTGTGAAGTGTGTGTATAAAGACACGCGCACTCAGACTCGTACCCGTGCACGCAGAACCCAGCAGCTCGCTTTCCTGCAAAATTAGAACAGAGATGGCTTTACAGCCAAGAGTACGTTGACTCCCCAATCTTTAAAGATTGAAGATCGGACTTGTCGAACAAGGGAAAAGAAGTAGAAAAGAATGGTTAGCAACTTCCTCCCTTTTTTGGCCCCATCATTTGGTTTTACTTATCGATTTCTCTATTTAATGACATTCTTAAACCCTGAAATTTGTTAAATGGTACTATTGCTGAACGCACCACCACCCGGCATTTCAAAACGTCAGCTTTGCTTGACAGAAGGGCTTGGATGTAAAGCACAACTTAGCTTGCCAAAGCACTAGGATTTGAACGAAAGCCTGACAGAAGTTAAGGATGATTGGCGGTAATGACATGCCACTGCACTTTGGAAACATGCCTTTTTTGTCAGCTAAGCGATATTTACAAACTGCACTCTCCCTTCACCCACCTTTCTGCACTTAGTTTGAGGAGGAAAGGATTTCCCCATTTCTTTTAAGGCGGAGTAAAATGCCTTTCTGGGCAGCAGAGCTTCCCCCCCCCCCACTATGCTCAAAGTACGGGCAGCTACTGAGGTGAAGGGCTACAGGGAGAATCTTGGCAGCCACCCAGCCCCAGAAAGGATAAAAAGGAAGGGGGTCTCTGAAAAACAGAAAGACACACAGTACCTGGCAGAACAAGCTACCTGGAGACAAGGGGCTTCATAAATGCCACGGAGAGCCCAAAGGACATACCTGTTAGAACATCCCTGCACCTTGCTCCAGAAACCCGGCTCTTCCCGCTTTCTGGATCCATCTTCTTCAGCAAGTGCACCACTTCAGTGTAATTGGCTATGGCAGCCCCATACCTGGCAGCAGTGAGGGCAATGGCAAGGTTCATTCGTGCATCGTTGTGCTGTCCTGCAGCGGGGGGGTTGGGGAGGGGCACAATCACAGAAGGACAGGAGTCACCTCCAGCCACTGATTTGTGGTATGGAAGGGTGTCAGAACCAATCTGTCACATCTCTCCCTGTCACACTGAATAGCCCTGATGGCTGGTCAGGTCTACCAAGAAATATCCAGAGAATCACAGACTCTGCATAGCATAGCATATTCTCCTTAAAAAAAAGGCAGCAGAAACTGCACAGACATTTGTGGAGCGCTGGGATTCTTGTCCAGTGGTGAACTTACACGCTATAGCTGAAATGCGTGTATTTTGCATCCAGTCCAAAACAAGGCACCCACTTTCTGGTACTGGAGAAGGCGGAGATGGCAATAATACAACCTCTTAAAAGATGCATTTCTTGACAGCCCCACCGGTGTTAATTAAGCATCTCTATTAGCACGTGTACAGAGTGACATTAAAAAAAAAGTTAACGATCTTTCAGAGATTCTATCGCTAAGCTTTACCTTCCTACATAACAGTCCTTTCATGCACACTTGAAGTTCACAACTTGCAGCATTTACAATAAGTATGCGGGTGAAGGAAAAAAAAATCTTTGGACATGCAAAGTACGCACGAGGGGGAAAAAACCCAAGGGTTAGGTAACAGATCACTTTAAACATATATATATCATTAAAGATTTATTGCTGAATTTTCTACTTGGAGGTAGAGGGAATCAACATGGAAGGGAGCACGTGGGGGGGAGGGAGGGAGAGAGAGAAGGAAGAGTGGAGATGATTAATTACTTTAAAATAGTGGCATCACCTGAGACTTTCTATTTATTATTGCCACTGAAGTTAAAACCCTGTCTGTTGGCTGGGAGCAATTATTCCCCGTAGCAAGGGCCAAGCTCTATGTGCCCAGCATAATTAATTACCAAGGGCTAGGCTTCTGAAGGCAGGGTTCAGCATGCCCAAATGTTGGGACCAGCCACATCAAGATAATACTGGTAAAGGGGGGGGGGGAGAGAATGGTAATAGATACTGTTGTTGATTTATGTAGCCGGCATACCAAGTGTTCAGTGTAAATGATTTATGTAAAGTTCGTCCCTTTCCAATTCTGCTTCAGCAACACCCAGACACTAAGCAAGTAATCCGTTTCAAAAAAAAAAACCAAAGGGCAAAAATGTACAAAAAGGATCAATGTCTCCCAGAATTCATCACCTCTCCTAACCTGTCTTTAGAACTTCTTCTTAGGCCAACCTGCTGGAAGGAAAAGAAATGAACCTAAACGGGGACTTGTGGGGGGGGGGGAAGGAACTTTGGAGCAAATTTGTGTGAAAAACTGAGAACAAGAGCACGGGTGAAAACATTCACTGTATTTAAATGCCTAATAAATGAATAAAATGGGACAGATTGCACAGTTAGAAGAAGATGACAAAGAACCTAAAAGAACTGCAAACTAAATAAATGGAAGAAAATGTGGTTAGGCACACAGACAGAGAGATACACAGGGGCCCAAATGAGGTATCCCTATTGAAAATAGGCAAGCATTTTGTTCATGACTTGAAAAATATCTGACTAAATTTCTCTGCTTGGGCATGTGCCCTCTGAACAGCAGTCTTTATCAAATCTGATCTTCGATTTTCTAAAAGCAAAATTACACGTTCACATCTACACCGCATCTATGAACCTGCAGAGGGAATTCCAAGATTGGCGGAAGATGTTTCCCTCACAATAAATAACAGTATAGAAGTTCTAGGGATAGCCTCCCATTAAGGAAGTGTTAGCAATAACTCCTTTCACTTAGGGCAGGCAACCTCGGCTCTTTTATGACTCATGGACTTCAACTCCCAGAATTCCTGAGTCAGCTATAAATTCCTGAGTCAGTCATAAAAGAGCCAAGGTTGCCTACCCCTGACTTAGAGGAACGTGGTCTCTAAATCAAAAATGGATCCACAGAATAAAAAGACATCTAGAGACCTTCCATTTTAAGTAAGAACGAGCACATAATTATTATAAAAAGATACATCAGGAAGACAGAAATGAAAACTGATCCTAAAAAAAAAGATTTATTTTCATTTTTATTTTCCTCCGGTCTTATTCTTTTGCCTTATGTAGCGTGTTCGCTTGTTCAGATAACTGTGGCGTGTGAATCAAAGCTTAAAATAAGGAGCCCTAGCTACTCTTCTTCTGTTACAAGAACTGTTTGTATAGTTGACATGGCAACTACAGAATGAAAAGCATAGTGGGTAGCTGTCCCTCACCAGATGCCGGGGACCATGTTTTTCTCAGAATTCAAAGGCTTCCTTGGCTGGGAATTTTAGAGGAGTTGCAGTCTCACTTGTGGACATTGTCAGGTGAAGGAAGACTAATACAGGGCCGTTCACAAAGTCAGGTGAAAGTGAATGTCATACAGAAGAACTGGGCAAAATGGGGGACTGCATATATTTATACAGTAAGCATATTAAAATAATTCTCGTCAGTGCTAAATAGATACTGCAAACATGGAACTAGAATCTTGAATTCATTTTGCAGGTTTAGGTTTTATTTTTCCAGGAATCTGAACGGAAGGATTTTAATACTGGTAGTGCTCAACTTACAACAGTTAACTTAGTGACCACTGAAATTTACAAAGGCACTAAAAAAGGTGACTTACGACAGTTTTTCACACTTAAGCAGCATTCCCCAAGGTCCTGTGACCAAAATTCAGACACTTGGCAATTGACTTTTATTTATGACGGTTGCAGTGGCCCTGGGTCATGCGATCACCTTTTGCTACCTTCTTACAAGCTAAATCAATGGGGAAGCCTGTGTTACTAACTTAACAACTGCAGTGGTTCACTTAACAACTGCGACACAAAAATGTCACAAAATGGGACAAAACTGTTGTGACTCAGGGCCAGCCTGTGGTTTCGGCAGCCGGCTCAGATGTGTCGGAGGACTCAGATGAGGGGGAGGAGGACCGTGTGGGAGACGAACCGGTTGATGATGGCGTGGAGGTTTGGCAGAGTTCCCAGCCGGGGCCCTCTTCTCAGCTGCGTGAGCCCGATAGTGCGGAAGATGATGACCCACAGCTGGTCCTGTTCAAGGACGCCCGACGCAGGAGGCAGTCGAGCAGGAACAAACAAAGAAAGGCTGTGGGACTCCTCGGGAGGAGGCACAGGGAGACCACGCCCTGAGCTCTCTATAAAAGGAGTGTTTGGGGAGGGGCTGGTTGCTGAAAGCAACTTTTCCGCTTGAGAAGACAAGCTCTAGTGTTTTTGTTAACTGCGTAATTAAATCTTGGCAGAAGCCTTTTAGCCTTGGACGCTCTCCAGTCTCTTCTTTTTGAATAGGGGTTTGCTAGAAGAGGGCTGGTTCAGAACAGAAACTTGCTTAAGAAAGGTCTCACTTAGCAACAGAAATTTGGGGCTCAATTGTGGTAAGTCGAAGACTACCTGTGTCAGACCCAAACAAAGCAACAAACAAATGCAGTTGTTTGTCTTAGCCCCAGTGTAGTAAAAATTTTATTATGGTAACCCTATTCTTCATAGGCCACCTCTGGTTCAAAGAACAGCATATCCAATTTCTCCAGATTTCTCATCTGGTCTGATGCAATCAAACAAAACAATATTAAATGTGAGAGGAAACATCATTGGTCTTGGATTGTACAGTATATGCTATGAAAGGTATTTTCCTAAAATGAATTTGCCAAACAACAGTTAATTCCAGGCATCCCTTGAACATGAAAGCCAGTTGGGTGACTTTGGACCAGTTACTTTCTCTTAGCCCATGGCTGGCTCAGGAATTCTGGGAGTTGAAGTCCACGAGTCATAAAAGAGCCAAGGTTGCCTACCCCGTCTTAGCCAAACCCACCTTGCAAAATTATTGTTGTGAGTAAACTAGGAGGCAGATGTATTAAGTATGTTCCCTTCCATTAACTAAAATGTATAAAAAGGTGGAATAAAATAATAGTAACATAATAAAATAATAGTAACATAATAAAATAATAAATCTGGGTTTTTTCTTATAAAAAAAGAAAAATAAAAACTGAAAAGAAATAATTTTGGGACTCAAAGGGAAACTTTAAAAGGGGCCTGGCTGACTGCCCAAGGAAATAGATAAGATACATAACCTTGAGAACTTTGAAACAACAGCTGTGAAAGGCTTTGTGTTCCCTACCTAGAAAAAAAATTCTCTCTTTTGGATTTTCTAAGTGTAAAGCCTTTAGCTTAAAATACCAATATGGAAGAAGACCAGGAACAAAAATTTATTTATGGATGAAGATCAACAAACGCTCGCTATGTTGAAAACACTAATCCAAATTCTTACCACAACCAATGAAATACTAAGAGGCTATGTGAAGGAACAAGACAGCCCAGATATGAAAGCCCAAACTTTGACCACAACTAAAGAATCATCTATACAAAATAAAATAGAAAAAATGAAACATTCAAGTATGATGACAGAAGAATCTACTATTAAACAGATATTGATATTTGAAAATCCAGAAAAGACATTGACAACTTGGAAAAAGGATAAGGTTTCTTATACAACTCAGAAGGAACTAGAGGATCTAGAAAAACAACAGTTGGATGAGAAGACAAACAATTCAGAACAACTATGTCAGTATGGAAGAATAAAGAGACGACCCACTAGACCTACAAGTCCTCTCAAAAAAATGGCAATCGGATGGTTTTGCCAATATCAATTAATATACATGATATTACAAGGAGATTGGTTCGATGACCCAAAAACAAGGACATGGAAGATGATTTGGCAAAGGAAAAAAGCCAGAATAAGACTCAAGAAGAATGGAGTTTTGACCATCTTATTGAAATCTGAAACAGAATATACTTAAATAGATAAGATGTGTATGTTGAACACAAGACATTGTTATGAACTGAGATAAAGAAAAAATTTTGGTCATTAATATTTAGCAGTATAAATATTAATAGCTAATTTGAATATTGATTTGTGCATAAAGATCATGTAAAGGTGAATAATGTAGACAAGCTAAAATCCTATTGTTGAAAGTAATAAATAGGTTTATATGGAATGTTAAAAACAAAAATTATCAGTTTAAGCAAGAGATAGCAGATACAAAGAGGAAGAGAGGAAGTATTAAATATTGAAATAAAAAGAAATTTTGATTACTGCTTAAAAAAACAACTGAAAATTAGCAAAAAAGAAGGATATCATATTGTATACTTAATTTGTTGACATAGAGGGTGAGAAGTAAACGGCATGTATATTTTGAATATTAGATTTTGTGAGGAATGGTGATAGATAAATTGGGAGTATACTAAAAATCTTGGGAATGATAAATATCAAACGTTAAGTCTAAATGTTAGTTGAAATTAAAATTGAAAAATCTATTAGGTCATTCATTGTCTAAAAGATTGTATGCTAAAACAATTAGAATATGTGTAAACTAAAAACTATGGATATATGTAAGAAAGTTATTTTCTATGTGATTGATAGGATAAAACTTGTCTTTAAATCTACAAATAGACAGCATATATGAAGGGAAAAAGAGAGGAAATGTTTATGGTAGCAATTTGAAATCTGTACTAATGATATCTGTATGTAATTGAGTTACTACTACCCAGCCACCACGTTGCTTTTCAAAATATGTGAATGTAATATTAGAAAATCAATAAAATTTGTGAAAAAAGAAAAAGATGCACTGAAGCTAGTACAAGGTTGACTGACTACTGGAGACATCAAACTGGCCTGTTAAGAAAGACCAAATGAAGAACAGAAAAGAGATGTGGCAAGGCAAAATATTACATAACCTACACATTAAAAAAAAGTCAGATAACAACAAGACCTGGAAATGGCTAAGAGCAGGAAAGTTGAAAATCTGTACAAATTATCATGTGACAGTAAAGAAAAATTGGTGGAAACACAGTTGAACAAGAGGCTGAGAAAGGAACTGAAATCAAGGCTGAAGGCGAAAGAAATGAAAAAAATACTGCATTTTTGAAGTTACTCAAAATATAGCTCAAGTTGTGTGCCTTCCTCTTCTTTTTCATTCCTGCAACTAAATACAACAATCTACTGCATGTACAAGCACATATACTGATAGTCCTCATTTAATGATCACAATTGGAACAAGCAACTCCATCACACTAAGCAGCATGATCGCTTTGTGAATCATCACATGACGGCAATGGACTTATGACCTCATTTCCGCTGTGGTTAACCAAGTTGCCCGTGGTCGTTAAGCAAGACATCACGTGACCATGTCTTGCCAATTTGACTGCTGGATTCTCTACTGACTCTGCTTGTCAGAAACCAGCTGTGAAGCACACAATGGTGATCACATGACAACAGGATGCTGTGATGGTCATAAATGCCAACTGATTGAAATGTGCCTGAATCTTGTGATACCAGGGACACTGCAATGGTCGTAAGTGTGAAGAACCATCCACATCAATGTAACTTTGAAAGGTCGCTAAACATGGCAATCATTAAGCAATGAATAAACAGTATGTAGGCATTTCATCATAATGGAGAGAAGTGAGTTTGTTAAAAAATGTTTGAAGCTCATAACAATGCATTAGTTTCAGGGAAGGACCATCCTTTATATTAGCATAACAGAAGAACTCAAGGATTAAGAGTCTCAACACAGCCCCGTTTTACTATCATGGCTCCGTTATAGTATATTGGACTGCACCAGTGAAAATGCTCTAATACTTAACTCAGCTTCATCATTTCTATGTTTTGAAAAGGAACAGGATTCATTCAGCAAGTGTTTTCAAACCACTCTGCCCGCTCCCCACCACATCTTCATAATTTTCCCCATTTCTAGTTCCCTACAAAATAGTCACAAGCGAAATGTGATTTCAAAAGAGCAGATCACCCATAAATGAGGGGGGACTTGCCTTTATTAATTTAATGAGAGAACAGAGGCACTGTTTTAGTGCTAAAACATTAGCACAAATGGTTCAATCCCAGTCCCACTTGAGTTCTATCTAGAGACTTGTCAGCCTTATGACAAGATTCTGGACCGTTGGCTGTTGAGTTTCATCTAATGCAGGGGTGTCAAACTCAATTTCATTGAGGGCCGCATCAGCATTGCGGTTGCCCTCAGGGGGCCAGGTGGGTATGGCCAGGGTGGGCGTGGCCTACTGGGTGGGCATGGCTAGAGTGCATATGGCCTACTGGATGAGCGTGGCCAGCTCTACATCGTTCGCATCAAGGGTGCCTTTGGGGTCCTGGGCAGGAGTGGGACAGATCTGAGGGTCTCTGGCAGAAGGAGGGTCTCTGGGCCAGGGCCAAGGCAGCGGGGGCCGTTCCCTCACTGTTTCCAGGATGGCTTCGCGGGCCGCATGAAACCACTTCGCGGGCCGGATCTGGCCCCCGGGCCTTGTGTTTGACATGTCTGATCTAATGTAACACCGTGAAAAAGCATCAACTGGCATATCAATATTAAGAAAATTGTTACAGTGGATGAAGAAAGCCACATTTTAATACAGAAAATGGAAGGAAAAAAATCAGCATTGCATCATCATCATCATCGTTGTTGCTGTGCATTTAACATAGCTTAGTGATAAAGAATTCTATATATTTGGGGGAAACATGGAGTGGCAAAATCTGTTTGCTCCAAAGGTAGACGCAATGATGCCTTAACCACTAGACCAAACTGGAGAGTTAGTCTGTTCTAGTGGTTAAGGCACAAGGCTAAAAAGCAGGAGACTGTGAGCTCAAGTCTCACCTGGCTATGAAAGCCACCTGGCTGACTTTGGGCCAGTCCCTCTCTCTCAGCCCAACCCACCTCACCTCAGAGGGTTGTTATTGTGCAGAAAATAGGAGGAGGAGGGTGTGTTGGATATGTTTGCTGCCTTGAGGTATTTGTAAACATAGTAAAAGTGAGATACAAACAAAGAAACAATGAGGCTCACCTATAAAAATTGGACCTAGTCAGAGAGATGGGACTGGGATGACATCAGGTGTGAAACCGTACTCAGACTCTTAGACATATAGTACCAGAGGCCTTACTGGATAATGAATTTCTCCTTGAGGGGGAAAGATTGCTGAGGGACAGATCAGAATTGGATTTACTTGGTTGTAGTGGCTTTTAATTATGTTGTTACCCACTTCTTTTGTATCAGCCTTCAACATGTCAGAGACATCTTATTGCCATGTCAGTTAAGTAAATGTGTTAAAATGAAAACTAAACGTTGTCAGTGGCAGTTTACGGGAGCCACACTGAAATGTCACTCAGAAAAATGTCATGACAGCTTTTCAGTGTCCATTTTACAATACTGGGAACAAGTGCAGTGATGTCAGGGTATGTTACTAAAGAGGGGATAATTAACATGTCTCATGGGTATATATATAAGTGCAGATGTGTGTGTAAACAAACAAATTTTTTTTCCACACAGGTCAAATTCTGAAGCAGTATGGAAAGCAGAAGTAAAATCATAAGTCACGGCCACATAACTTTTCACTTAAATCTTGCTTGATTTAAGAATCAAAGTAAGGTTGCAAGTTCACTTGCGGTTGCATGATTTTTCTTCTTGGTGACCACATTTCTTAGCGACTACCCAAATTCCTGGTCCCAATTGTGGTTCTAAGTGAGGACCTACCCAGAGAAAATGATAAAGCACCGCAGAATAAAAACTCTTACTAACACAAATTACAATAAAATGTTGCCCATTGCAAATGTGATCCTGATTCGCTAGCTGTCCCCACGTTCACTGGAATCAAAGAGCCCTTACAATCTTGTGGAATACAACCAGAATGGAGACTTCTACCATCTCAAGAGAACAAGATATTCTATAGCATGGGGTCTACCACCCAGAAGACACATCTCTGGGCTATCATCCTTTTATCCTTATTTGGGGGGGGGAGAAACCATGAGCAATTGCGTTGAATGTACAAATGGGGCAGGTTCGAACTCATGAGACAATCTTGGGGATACTGTAAGCTCAGTGTCAAGCTTTGTAATGTTTTATAAGAATGCTAGACAATCAATGACCTATTGGTTCATCTTTTCAGAGATATTTCCTCACCTAGACGGACAAGCAGAATGACCAAGGTGAGCAAAAAAATCAGTGGGAGAGATTCACCATTGACTTCCCTTGTAGGAAGCTGGCAGGGAACATTGGAAATAATGATGATCATGTGACTGCAGCTGACCATGGTAGCACAGTGATGCAGTAGCATTAAAGCAGACACAACTTTGCCAAAGTTCAACCCCATGGGGTTCTGGGTCCTGGATTTTGGACACCTTCTGTAAGTTAGCCCACCTGGGCTACACTGATTCAAAAAAATATTGCTCTATGATGCATCTGTTCCAACTGAAGGTTACAAACATTCATACTGACACAATTTGTACAATGTTTGAGTTAGCAAGGACCATCTTATTCTGCTCACATACTGTACATATCTTTGGTTCACTATCTTAAACTAGGAGGATGAAAGATGAGATATAGAGTTAACAAATAAAGTAAAATAAGCACACACATACACAAACAAATTCTAACAGGCAGTTGTATTTTTTTTCAGTTCAAATTGACCAGACCTATTTTAAAAAAAAGTAGAACCGGTCAACAGTTTTATAAACTACTGTCTGCTTCATAAGACATCAAGAAAATTCTACCTTACATCATTTTGTCTAAACCAACTTGGATTATGATCCAAGGTATTAAAAGAGACAGGGGGACAGTATGTACTTTTCATGAAGCAAGGTGACTTCATCCCTCACCAGAAATATGTGGTAATTTTAAAATAAATTATGAGAAAGTTTTATTCACTGTATAGAGAAAAAGCTAGCACCCTACAAAAACACAGAGAATACCAATACTGTACTATGTATTCACTTCAAAGGCAATCATAGACCACAAAGATGCCAAAACAATGAATACATTTAGATAACAGAGACTAGAAGTGCTTAGTGCAATTCTATAGAAATGTTTTTGATAGGAGTCAAATACAGCTAATTACAGGAAACCTAGAGCCAAAACTGCTTCCTACTTTTACTTTAGACTCTCACAAGCTCCCTAATGCTGCATTGTCATTTCCCACAGCAAATATTATGTATGGCCACCAGCTTCTCATACTTGAAACACCCCAGGGTACCCCAGGGCAGTGAGAACAAAAAGCACATGTACAAAGATTGCTATTGACATTTGTCTGCCATTAATTTATGCTTGCTGTCTGATGGAATTAGCAATGTCCCCTATTTACTCATCAGGAAATTCTGACTACAGTTTTGAAATATATACAGAGAGATATATAGATATATGGAAACCCACTGGATAATCTCGTTATGCTCTTTCCTCCTCATCAAACTAGCATTACCAACTTCGACTGAAACCAAGCTGGGAGATTTCCCTGTTCCCAACCAAAAATGTGCAAGCACTGCATGCTTGTAACTGTGTGTGTGCACACAATGCACGTATCTCGAAGAGGAACAGAGAGAAAAATATTTTAATAATCATGCATATTATTTTAATGAATATTAATTATTCTACTGGAGAAGAACAATTATGCTAATTTATCTGGAGAAGAACCAGGCATAGTTGGCCAACAGATCTCAATGGAAGGTGATACAATAAAGGAAATTGAACGGCGTGTTTAATGTGGTTGGCAGGCATCCGCAAGCTAAGCATAATTTTCAAGAACAACCTCCTACTATGCCTGAAGGGGGGAAAAAATTGAACAGTATCTACTACCTGCTCTAACATATGCTGGTGAAATATGGACGCTAACCTCACAATTGATACAAAAGCTACGAGTGGCACAAAGACCCCTGGAAAGACTCATGCTTGGCATCACAAGACAAGATAAAAAGACCTGCACGTGGATTAAAGAACCAACCAGCGCATACGATATCATGAAGAAAGTAAAAGAACTGAAATGGAAATGGGCTGGTCACATAGCAAGAAGCACCTGATGGCAAGTGGACCAAGGCAGTCATAGAACGGATCCCACTTGATAAAAAGGGTCCACGAAAGAGACCTAAAGCAAGATGGATCAGCGACATCAGCAAGTATTACGGGCTCAGTTGGCAAAAAAAAAAAAAAAAAGCTCAGGACTGCATTGGTTGGAAACATGCGGAAGAGGCCTTCATCCTGGAGGGGCTAGACCAGACATGTCAAACACGAGGCCCGGGGGCCGGATCTGGCCCGCGAAGTGGTTTCATGTGGCCCGCGAAGCCATCCTGGAAACAGTGAGGGAATGGCCCCCACTGCCTTGGCCCTGGCCCAGAGACCCTCCTTCTGCCAGAGACCCTCAGATCTGTCCCACTCCTGCCCAGGCCCCCATAGGCACCCTTGATGCGAACCATGTAGAGCTGGCCACGCCCACCCAGTAGGCCACGCCCACCCTGGCCACGCCCACCCGGCCCCCTGAAGGCAACCGCAATGCTGATGCGGCCCTCAATGAAATTGAGTTTGACACCCCTGGGCTAGACCATGGCTAAGATGATGCCGATAAATTATTCTACTCTAACAATACTAATTAAACTCTATTTTAAAAATTAACTCCCACGTATTGTACATCTATGGTTCTCTGTCTCACACACAAGCCACTCATAAACCAGTCACGCAAATGTACACGTACACTCCTTCCTTCCAAACGGAGCAGCAACTCTCTCCCTTCCAAAAGAAAAGAAAAAGAAAAAAGCAGGATGGTAAAAAGAAGAGTTAGCTGTACCGGGAAAGAAGAAAAACTACAGAAATGGTGTTCAAAGGCTTCAAAAGAAGCGAGTTTTAGCCCCACCTGAGGCAGGAAGTTAGGTGTTCTTGGGCCACAGCACTTCTGAAATCTTGCTAAGAAAACTTCAGGGATTGCAACCACAGTGACTCGAAGGCATGCATGCGTACACGCATAAAAATATCACCAAGCAAACAGCCCTTTTTTCAGGAGAGCTGATGTTCCAGCTTCTTTTAAAAGGCATTCATCTAATGTCTCCAGCTACTTGCATCTCCCATCGTTGCTTGTTTTCAGTACAGCTAGGCCTCGTTTACTGACTGCCTCTTTCAATGACTGTTCGCAATTAGGACGGTAATGAAAAAGTCCTTTCCCAACCAATCCTCACATTTACAACCTTTGCAGACCCGTATAGCAAAGGAAAATTTGAAGTTAAGATCCTAAGCACAGTTGCAGGTTCACATGGCTAATAGATCAAGTTGCCAGTCCCAATTATGGCCACTCAATGAAAACTACCTGTAGTTACTTCTACTCAGTAATTATAAGGCATATTTCCTCACATTGTGGAAAAGCATATGAAACACCACTCATCTTTTCATCCAGTGAACACAAAACTCCAACGTTAATGTTTGATTATGCAGGGGATTGGACTACTAGAAGGTCCCTTCCAACTCTCTTAGTCTGTATAATGGCCAATGAACAGACACACTCAAATGATGCCTTCTGCCAATCAAGTAAAGAAAGAAAAAGGCCCTGAAGGAAGTTGCCAGGATTTAATGCACTGAGGTCCTAACTTTATGGGAGGAAGATGCTTCTTATAAAAGCGCATCAAAGGCAATCCTCCTGGGTCAAAGGTTCAACAGACACCTACTGTTTTTTTGAGTTAGTTACCCTTTATAAAGTCTTTGGCCAAGATCCTGAACAATGGAAAAGCTCCTTTCTATCAGGCTCCTAATTGCATTTCCACATATTACAAGTAGTCCCTGATTTACAACCCGAAAAGGGCCCCGAAATTTGCTCATTAAGTGGTACGGTCATTAATAGAAGCGTTGTTTGTGCACCTGATTTTACCACCTTTTTGCCATTCATTAAGTGAATCACTCCTAGTTGTTAAGGGAGACGTCATATGTCCACAACTTGAAGCCTCCTGCTGTGGTTTCCCCACTGACTTTGCTTGTTGGAAACCTGCTGGGGAGATCACAAACGGCAATCGTGTGGCTGCAGAATTCCACAACCGTCATCGGCATGAGCCAAGCACCCAAACTGAGATCATGTGACTCCAGGGACGCTGTTCCAGTCATAAGTAACAGGACAGGTTGTAAGTCACTTTTTTCAGTGCCACTGTAACTTCGAACGGTTGCTAGATGAATGATTGTTAAGCAAGAACTATAACTATAAATCTACCCTAGAAAAAGCACGAGATAAAATTATGAACAGGTTCTGAATGCAATGTTTACATTGTCTTTTGATACCTCAAATCCTTATTAAAACAACTTTACTTGATTTTATATTAGCTGGAAAAGACTTCAAAATATAAATCTTAATTTAAACACAGAAGTACCTGGAAAAATAACTTGAGTAGTGGTCCCTTTGCATGGACTAAGGCAGCTTTTACAACCCTCGCAACTCCAGTTACTATATTTTATTCCCTACAAATAGATTTCAGTCAAAACACTTCTACAACAATCGAGTAGGACCCACTGAAGAGAAAGACAAGTGTGCAGGCTCATAAACACAATTCTGTAAAAATCCAATGTAATCCATTCTTTTATTAAGCACAGTGAAGGAATAACCATCACAGAATTGTCTTTACAAGGGATGTTCAGCTACTATCCTAACATCACACAAGTGGAAGTTTAACTTTGTTGCAACAATCTTCTCTTCCTTTTTAAAGCAGTATCTATGGCACCATCGTCACTATTTCATGGAACGAGATCCATATTTACTAATGGCCAGTGCTTTTTTTCTAAAAAAAAAAAAAAGGTGCCGGAACTCAGAGGTGCTGTCACCGGGAGCAATGCCAGTATCTTGCTACGGCGTCGCCGCCTGTCCTTTGCACCCCCGCCCCTGCGGCTCGGAGCCACAAGCTGCGGGGATTCCCCTCCCCACAGCCGCCATAGGGATTCCCCTCCCCGCAGTTGCCACGCCGCAGCCCGTGCTGAGCCCCCACCCGGAGCTGCTCCGAACCCTGACCCAGAGCTGTGTTCCTCATGGCAGTGGTCTCCGGCACCAAACAGCCTCTTTCCAACCACATCCAGAAAAATTTGTAACAAACATTGGAATTCTCAAGGCCATGTTTGGTATTTCCCAGCAATCTGTTACTGGAAGGAAAAAGCAATCCCTGCTGCGTTACTGATCCCAGAGAAGCATTTGCATGTATGCAGGTATCCTTAGGGTGCCATACTTATGGATGAGAAATATCAGTTGCAAAGTTGGCATTTCTGGATGTAATACAGATATTTTGGACTTATTTTTGTTTCTTTGCATGTCTGATATTTTTAAAAAGGCATATGCTACTGACTACGCTTATGCACATATGTAACATCTTTTGCTAGGATACATGACCACTGCTTGTCCAGAATGTTAAAAGTGGAAGATTGTGACTAAACAAAATTTTAATGTACAGATAATACCACCACAAATTATTTTAGCCTTTTTAATAAATGTTATTGATGTTAAGCTCACCATGGAAAACATCATATATTGTTATGTATATACTAGGTTAATTATTTAAAGACTGAAGTGCAAAATAACTAGATTCTAAATAATCTATTTTTCAAAACACACAACAGTCCAAACAGTAAAAGTAAAGTCCAAATTAGGAATATTTCATTCTTAAGAATTGTTTAATTTAAAGTGGTTTAGTTGTAATAGATGGTTATAGATTCAAAATAGTTTAAGAGTTTACAAAAGATACTATTTTTTCTAGCATCAGCTAAATTAGACATACTACATTGAGAAAAATGTTTCTCATTTCTTTCCTGTTACCTTTATTGATTTCATTGCAGAGATGTTAACATAGGAAATAGATTATTTTGTTATCTAATTTTACCTTCCAAAAGACAGAAGCAGATGAAAAATGTGAGGTTCTTTCCTGTTTACTTTTTTGAATTAGCTGTTTTAGATTCTGAAAGTTTAGTTCCTAAAGAAGTAACCTTGTAAATAATTTTAATGTCCTCCTCTAGTGCAGGGTAGGCAACCTTGGCTCTTTTATGAATCAAGGACTCCAACTCCCAGAATCCCTGAGCCAGCATGGCTCAGCTTGGAAACCTCTTTCTTTCCCCTCAGCATGGCTGGCTCAGGATTTCTGGGAGTTGAAGTCCACGAGTCATAAAAAAGAGCCAAGACTGCCTACTCCTAAAGCCAATAGAGGGAGGTGTTTGTTTTTGAAAAACAAAAGGTGCCGGAACGCCGTTCTGAGCATTCTATGAGAAAAAAGCCCTGCTAATGGCCTATTATTAAGTTCACATAAACTTCACACATATAAATTATATGCTTCAATGTAATCTTTACTCTTACCACCCCATGGCACGCTGGGGTATACCAAAAGCGTTTGCAGGATAATGCTCAAATAATGTCGAGAATAATCCTGTACCTTTAAGGACGGCATGGGACCTGAAGCACACCTTCCCTCCAGGTTTCCCTCTGCAAGAGTCAGCATTTGATTCCCAAGCCAAAATGCATCAACAAAACAAAGCAAAGTCTGGACATTTCATCCAGACCTTCATAAATTTGCTGCCTTAAACTCGGAACACGCAAATGGATGAATCTAGCCAGTCAGCGAGCAAAGCCAATTTAATCTGTGGCTCCCCTGAGGTAAATGTAGATCACAGTCCTGCCCCCACCTCCAATTCAGCCATAATCCCTGGTTCCTGGAGGTTAAAAAAAAGCACTGAAGTGAGGAAAATTCTGCAGTAGGATATAATGATCCAAAATGACAGGGACAATAATGACAATGAATTTCATGTCTCCCAGTCATGCGCTAGGAATGCTTGACTGGGCTGACTTATACAATTAAATTGTTACAGGTACAGCAGGAGATGCAGCTATCATAGGCAAGTGTTTGGGAACGGTGCCTCCAGCAACCAAAGTGCTTTCAAATGCACAGCCAGCCTTCTGTTACAAGCAAACTAGGCATCCATTGGTACATTTATGTGTGGGGCGGTGCCCTGCAACTGGGGAGGCAGGAAGAAGGAAATAGCCAGTGAACACACACCAAACTTTTAAGGGGTACCAGTGCAGCCGCAGAATTTTATTTGATAACTTTAAGAAAAGAGATGATTTTTGGAGAGCTGGATAAACAGAAAGAAGCCTTACAGCAGGGATGTCCCTACTGGGTGGGGAATTCTGGGAGTTGAAATCCACAAGTCTTAATTAAAGATGCCAAGGTTGGACATCCTTTCCTTATAGCAACCTTGCTACAGAGCCCATGTGCAATGTTCAGTCCCCTTTTTATAACACTGCCCAAATTTACCAGCAACGCATCGAATGGCTGGGAGAAATTTTTCAAAATTTTTAAACAAAAGAGTAATTAAAACAACACGCCGATTGAAAGATAATCCAAGCCAAGGGGCTAAAAACCCTGCTTCTACCCACGCCGATGAAATCACAGCCATGCGTACTGTGGTTCTCAGGAGCCACAAAACGAAGCAAAACAAACCATCTTTACAAATGCAGCTCTTGAACAGCTTACCATTTTATTGCCTTGTGCCTGCACAATAAATAAAATCACCTGCAATTCATCAGAACGGTGAGGTCCTTGCTACTCTCTGAACTTGATGGTTTTGTTGGAAACGTTTCATTACCAAACTAGGTAACATCATCAGTGCTAACAGTTTGGTAATGAAGTCTGCAAGAAAAGCCCCAAGCTCAGAGAGCAACAAGGATCCCACGGTTGAATCCTGAGCTACAAATCTTCTCTTCTATTGATAATTCATCAAGATATTTCCTTCTGTTCACATGAGATCATAGTATAAAAACTCCTATAATTAAAAAGATCCCATTGCTCTGAAATGCAGCACCAAATCAGCTTCCTATAATCTTTTTTACTGCAAGTAATTGCAAGTTTTGTGTAGAGATTTCTCAGTTCATAGAAATGATTCAGAAATAATTTTGAGTCTCCGGACTGCCTTTAACTACCCTTAATAGTTTCCTCACTTTGCTCCTTGCTCCCCCATGGATTTCTACTGATATAAGAAGTTGTCATAATTCTATTGTGATGTACATGCTGGGTTTCACCTGTGAGAAACCTTTACAATAGCAGCTTGTGACAATAGTATTTTTTATTTCAAAATGAGAAAAAACGTTTTAAATAAGTGTATGAAGTTTTACAACTGCCTAAATTTAAAACTGGGCTGGATCTCAATCAAACACCTCAAGTGTCTCAAATTATAAATTAGTCAAAAATGAATTATAAACCTGTAATTTCTCATAATTCAGCACACACTGAAAAAGAAGCCATAGGAGTCTAAGAGAAATTGGGTTCCTATATAGCTGTTGACAGCTTAATGAATGTTCTACATTTTTCTCATTGATTTCTTTATGCTTCATCCTTCCCCTACATACATTAAAATAAAATCTCATAAAGTTTACAGTAGGAAAAAATCTTTTTGAAACAAAGTCACTTTATATTTCCACATGCCTTAATTAGTTTTCTCCAATTCTAAATACTGTCAACACAAAGTACTTACATGTATCCCCTGTACCTGTGTTATCTCTATCAGATTTTTTTATTCTTATTTAATTAACAAATGTAGGAGGCAGGATCTATTCAACATAACTTCTCTACAATACAATTTATGCATGTCTGTTTGATAGGACCTATACTAAGAATTTCAAATTAGATAATACTTCTATTTCCATAGCAATCAGTTTGATGAGATCCTGCAAGTAGGTTATGAAGTCTTGGTATACATTTCAAAATTAAACAAATGTGTGCATCCAACCAATCCTGGCTGATCACAAAAAGGCATCAGGGTTAATAATTGGATAGAAAACCACCAGAAATTCTAGGGCTACAAACTAAAAATGGAAGGTAGAAAGAAACATCCTAGAAAAAGGTAGGCCAAACCACCTAAATAATCTTGAAGAACAAGATCAATCCCTACATGGACACCTCTGCAGTTACCAGAATTCAGACTTGAATTGGAGGAGATTTTATTTAAGACATAATGGAAAAAAGATCTATCAATTTTTAAACCCACCTACATACACTTGAAGAAAAACCTTTAAAACTTTGCTATACTTACTACATGTAAAAGTTTACTACATTTAACTTCAAGAAAAATGAGCCTGAATGTCCCCCGTGCCTCTCCTCAAAAAAAGATCAGACCGGAAAAAAAATCTTCGGCCTCCATTTAAATCACCAAATGCTCTTTGATAATGCTTAAGTTTAAATTAACAAAAAAAATCGTTAAGAAAAAAGCTGTACATTTTCCCAAGGATCCTATATGGTACTTTTAAAAATGGCTTACTTACCCAGTTTAAAAAAAGGGGAAAGCTGGTTACAAGAAATCTTAGTCTAGCTTTTCCATCATGCCCCTTTTTAATTTTTGTTGAGATGCATGAGGTAAAATGACAGATCACTGCTCAGATAGCAGCCACATTTCTCCCCCAAAATGTTGCCTTTTTTGCTATTCAAGAGTATCCAAACACTAACAAAGGCTAAATAAAGCTGACATGTACCCTTAAGAAACAAAGTTGTAAGTTGTAGCTTCAAAGGAAACCTTGAATAAATAGGACACATTGTGTACAGCTAGGCTAACATCCAACATATGCTTTGTTTTCCTGATGCTGCGACAGAGCACGAATAGCCCCTGGTAAAGTTTGTGATTTGCACTGGCTGGTATAGCCAACATTTATAATGTTTCCCTTTTTTGCCTGTATAAACTTAAAATGGAATTAAGAAAGCTTGGAGCAACAATATGTGGTAGAATATGAACACTCTGGTGTATCACTGCTTGGACAAATTACTATGAAATTAGAAGAAATGAAAATCTATGCCTAGTTTATGAGAACTTTTTTGTCCTTTGTTTAAAGCGGGCAAATACATTTATGAACATGGTTGTACATGGTTTGCAAAGGTACAAATATAGTACCAACAAAGGAGAATATTTGTAGCTCAGGGTTGAAATGAGGGGGTCCTTGGTGCTTGTTTGTTTTCTTGCAGACATCTCATTACCCAACTAGGTAACATCATCAGTGCCAGTAAGGAGTGGGATTTGCTCTGAGTTTATATTCTAGAGCAGGGGTGTCAAACTGCCGGCCCGCGGGTCGGACGCATTATCCGGAAGCTGCACCCACCCTATTGCTGGCAATGGCAAAACTCTCCCGATACTTTGCGCGACGTCATGAGTTTCACATGTCTGTTCTAGAGTCCTGGATTGTCAGTATTGGTGGGGGTAGTCTTAGAGATGATTTGGTTGGGCTCTTTGCTGTTGGCTTCTTTGGCAGTTTCTTGATTGGGGTATTACTTGACAGTTGATCTGATGTTAATCTTGGAGTAAATCTATGCTGATCTGGATATTGATTGCTGGTGGAGAGGTGCTTGGGTCTTTTTATTCCTTTTGGGGCTGGGTATAGTCTCTTTTGCATAGTCTATAGATGTTGTTAATGTCTATGTGTTTATTGATGGCTGATTTGTCAGAGTGCCAGGCTTCTAGAAGTTCCCTGACAGTTTTGTACTTGGCTTTGTCTAGGATGGTCACATTTTTCCAATTGGAACTATGGTTAAGTTTGTTGTAAAATACTCCTTTTATCTCTTTGAAGAAACGAGACTTGGTGCTTTGGCAGCACCAAGTCTAGTTTCTTCAGAGATCAAAGGAGTATATAGGAGGAAAAATGCATTTCATCATTATATACAAATTGAAAGCACCATCTTCATGCTCAGAGATCAGAAACTATGTAGCACTGGGCCAAAACCATCTTCTGTGGGTAAGATTTATATTACATGAAAGCTTGCATCTAAAATGGTGGTCTTGTCAACCCTCAAGGTTTTACCTATTTGCCTTTAAACTATTCTAAAACTGCAAAGCTTTCCTGGGGAGGGAAGGAAGGAAGGAAGGAAGGAAGGAAGGAAGGAAGGAAGGAAGGAAGGAAGGAAGGAAGGAAGGTGTATCAACCATTTCCTGAGTACATTTTAGCCAAAATCACTGTACGTTTTTTTCTCAATGATTTCCACAAACGTTAATAAGTACTTGGAAAAGTTACCAGGTATTGTAATTTAATGCCCTGAGAATCCCACATCTTTCCCTCCAAAAAGGAATGGAGCTGTTTTGAACCTCCTAATTCCCAATTCTACCCTAAACAGACAGTTCATTACCACCTAAAGTTAGAAAACTAACTTTCCATCTTTTCCAAACTCCAATTGGATTTATCAACCAGATTGAACCAGACTGTTTTTCTCCCAAAGGCCATGTTGGAATGAACTTAAATCTAATTGAAAAACAAGATTTCCCAGGATCCAATCAATGGATGACTTAAAGATGAAAGGTTGTCTAAAGATGAATTTATTGAAATGGGAAGTTGTATTTTGTCTTTTGCTTTCTGGGGAAGATTTTATATAACATTTCTAAAAAAGATATGGGCAAATTTTTGTTAATGTATCTGCATAGCAAGTGGTCCTATATTTTAAGCTCGAGAATTTTCAGTTTGTCAGAACTGATAGAAGGCTTGCATTGGATGTGACTTATGCGATGAATGGTATGTGCCATTAAGCAGAAATTAAGAATATAGCATTAAAAAGAATATCTTACAAGAATTATACTAATAGTTGGCCTCCAGGAGTGACTGGGAAAGGAAGTGAAATGGGGCAGGAAGCATTTTTGCAATAATAAACTGCCTGCCGGATTCAGCTTTGTTCAATTGCCTGCCTTATTCAGCTGTGCTAGACTAATATATATTTTCCACTTCATGAATCCAGGATCACTTCTATTTACCCTGTTACTGGATGTGGCACACAACTTTTTGAAAACGGGAATGTAATTAAAAAAAATGGACTACTAGCTAAGATTCTTTCTGCTGGAAATGCCAAGGACTGAACTTGGGACCTTTTAGAGTGAGTTACCTTTCTTTCCCCAATATTGGTGGCTATATTACTTTACCAAGAAAGCATGTCTTGACTATACCTCTGTCTTTAAGCAGGCTCAGAAAACTTTTCTGAAGCTCTGAAGTGTAAGAAACTGAACACCAAATCTTTAATTTTTCTTGCTCTCCTCTATCCTTCTCTACTTGCAAATCAGCTAAATTTAGCAGTACTGAGCCTTTAACTATTTGATTAAAAATGAATCTCAGCATAGACTTTTATTGACTCGCTATAGTAAACTTGCAGTTTCTTAGGAAAAGCCTAAAAAAAGAACAATACCAGAATATTTCAGGTGTCAGACTTCATACATTTCCTTGAGAAACAAGATGTAAGGTAGAGCAGGGCTTTTCAAACATTTCATCCATTGTACCACTTTTAGGATATGGCAACATCCGAGTACTACCAGTCAGTCATCTAGCAAGGTGTCAAAAACTTGATGACCAAAAAAAAAGGAAAAAAATGATGAAGTACAGCTAGTCCTCGACTTACAACAGTTCACTTAGTGACTGTTTGAAGTACAATGGCACTGAAAAAAGTGCCCCCTAGCCACAGCCAAGCAAGACACCTGCCTGCCCACCCAGTGGTGCTTTTCCTCCTGTCCGAGGTTTTCACTGTTGTGAGCATTTCTGTTGAGGATTGGCAGCGGGGGTGGGGAGGGGGTGTTTAGTTTTTATTCCCCCCCGCCCATCTGCTAGGTGGTTGCAGCAGGTTTTGGTCACTTCACAAGACCCTGGGACACTGTGACCGTCATAAATATGAATCAGTTGCCAAGCATCTGAATGTAAATCACATGACCTTGGAGATGCTGCAATATTCCAGCTGTTCGGTTCCAGCTGGAGCCTGGTGCTGACCCTGGCACTTCCTCTGAGTCCTGACAGCCCTGCAGCTACAGCCATCTCTCGCTCAGGCTTGTGCGGTGCTGCCACCGGTTCAGCTCATTCCCCTCCCCCACTACCACTTTTCTAGGATGGTCGCGTACCACCTGCCAGGTGCCAATGTACCACAGGTGGTACCCGTACCACTGGTTGAAAAGCCCTGAGGTAGAGCACAAAGTGAAAAACACATTAATGGTACTTCTTCACCAGAGAATTAAAATTCTGTATACTAGTTCCTGAGCCAGCAGAAAGAACACCGGTTTTAAAACGTGGCAGATCCACTAGCAATCCTTGTCCTGCCAAAGGCACATTGTCAATTATCCAGAACAAATTAAAGGTAAGGTTTTGTATATCCCAGCTCAGCTTTGCTTCGCTCTCACAAATTCACCAGCTGTTAGGAGACCATCCAGTAGTCTTTCTCTTGGTGTTGGGATAGGACTGGGAGAGGGGGCATGATTTGCTAGGTAGCTAGTCCTTCCCTATCAGTTGAAAGATTCTTTTGGATGTAGATTTAGCATATTCCAGAAAAATGTAGGGCCCTTCCCACTCTCTAGTGCAGACCTAGCCTTTTATAGCCCTTTGGCTGTCTCTGTCCAAGCCCACATGGATTGCTTTTATTTTGAAGGCAACTGCTATTTTTTTTCTCAACCTAAGTATGGGCATATGTGCATACATACAAATCTTTACAGCCTTGTTGGTTCGGCCCTCCCCAACAGTCCCAGTTTCTCATGCGGCCTCTTGGGAAAATGAATTGCCCACCTCTGCTCTAGCGGATCACCTGACTGCTTCACTAGCAGAATGTGGGTGAAGCACAACATACTGTATCTACGTGAAAAGACAAAATACCACGCAATCTGCCAGAAGATCAATTCACAGTTTAGAATTTATACTTAGGATCACTCAATTCAAGTAAATTTAGCACGTATAAGAACAGTCTACAGTCTACTATTGATAAGTATAAAACATAAGGTAGTTTTTTCTTTTCTGTATTATTTTTTATTTTTAGTTTGGGATGGTCTCCTTTCTATTGTTTAAAAGCTTTTCTTTTTAAGTTTAAAAATTGTTTTAATTGTACAAGATATACAAGTAACAAATAAAGAAATAAAAAAGGACAAATTTAAATTCCAGGGGTTTTTTTTTGGTTCGCAATGAAATCCTTGTATAGCTTTTTCACTGCAAAAGCAATCCACGTGGGTCCCATAGTTAGCACGCGCCATTCTAAAGCTTCTTCAAAATGAATGACAGAGAAGCACTACTGGAGGGATAGCAAAAGATATCTGGATGGATACTGAAGTTCAGGTTTCGTACTTGAATCTCTGTGTAGCCTTTGTTCATGAAAGACATTCTGAAAGTGCAAATCTGGTTTATTGGCTAGGGCTGGGGGTTAGGTAGAAAAAAAACGTTTCTCAAAAATGTGCATGTTAAAGACACTCTTATCTCAACAGAAAAAAATAAACCTATAAATCATCTTATAAAACAGAACAGAAAACTGTATCCATCTAACATAAGGACAAAAAAAAATCACAGTTAAGGCTGGCCTTTAGACAGGGAGCAATAAAAATGTCACTAAATGGGCATCCTGCTGTGTAACTAGTTGCATTCCTCTATCTCAGAACTGAGTTTCTTGGCTTCTAGTAATTTTCAGAGAAAGTACGGTTTGGTAGGCTGACTTCTCTTGTTACCTTTATTAAAATGTATGCAGACTCACCTCCACATTTTTGTGAAGGGGGAAGAAGAAAATTAAATTTATATACAGTAGCTTGAGCAAATTTAGCAAATTTAGGTTGGGGATAATCAGGAAGCACCAATTTATGCCCCAAATTGTAGAAGGGATGTTTTATAAGATATAATCCAGTTTAGAACAAAAAGTATTCTCTTCAGCCACTCTTTTTCAAGACTTATCAGGCAAAGAAATAAACTTACAATCAGTAATAAAACTGCAGTCCTAGAAAACTAGGAAACATAGCAAGCGCATATTCAACAGAACATTCAGATCCCATCAGTATTATTGTGTTATGGTTGCAAAGAAGTTTTGAGCTAGCTTTTTTCTGATACATACAAATATTCATAATGCTATAATCATATGTTTGTGGATTCACTACAGTTTTATAGAGGACATCAAGCATTTTCATTGTCATCCCCCTACTTTAAAATGGTTAATGGTCTTTTTTAGTCCTTTTGGCCTGAGGTGCTTCCTGATTATCCCCAACCTAAATTTGCTCAAGCTACTGTATATAAATTTAATTTTCTTCTTCCCCCTTCACAAAAAGTAAATGGACTAATTTGTTAGTATATTTCATCCCTAACTCATGTATTTATCCCTATGTATCTATACTTGCCTACAAAGGCAGAATTGGAGAAATATCTAATATAAAAAAATATAAAAGATCATTCTGCATGCAGCAACGTATTTTGATGAAATAGCAACACGAATACAGAAGCAAATGAAAAATCAACTTTCATTTGGGAAAATCCAAGGGAAGAATGAAATGGGTTTTTTGAGTCACAAAAGCCACCAGTAGGTGGAGCATTCTACTGGCAGACTAAAAGAGAAATCTGGAAACCTCAGTGAATAATGGAACTAAACACAGACTTTACAAAGTAAGTTCTCTGGCACACTCTCATGTATGTATACCTCATTTATCCACCAGCCACAGAGAAGTGAATTTAGAAGACAATATACATGAGGAAAGAACAGATCTACCTGACTCAAAGGCATGAACATCTTCCCAGAAGTAGTTCTGGCATGTTCTCAGGAATTTTCACACAAATAGGCACAAACGGACATTGAAAGCAAAAGGGGACAAGACTAATCTAGTATCTATATCTTTTTTTCAGTGTGAAGGAAGGGAGTCGAGATGGGTGTGCTCCACTTGCTACGTGAAAGAGGAACAACAATGGACCTTCTCTGCCATAGTGTTTTGTTGTTGGGAGAAAATCTGCTAGGCAGAGGAAAAGAGCTAAAACAGCAATAGCAACAGCACTTATATACCATTTCACAGTACTTTACAGAAGAGGTCCCCAACCTTTTGAGCACCAGGGCCCGCTTCCATGGAGAGAGGTTTTTCCGCGGACTGGAGGGTGCATGGTTTCGTGTGCTGCCTGCATCCCACGGATGGGGCTTTTGTTTGTGCGGACTGGTTGCTGGCATGCTGTGGCCCAATACCGGTCCACGGACTGCGGGTTGGGGACCCCTGCTTTACAGCACTCTCTAAGCCAGACATGTCAAACACAAGGTCTGGGGGCCGGATCCGGCCCGCGAAGTGGTTTCATGCGGCCCGCGAAGCCATCCTGGAAACAGTGAGGGAACGGCCCCCACTGCCTTGGCCCTGGCCCAGAGACCCTCCTCCTGCCAGAGACCCTCAGATCTGTCCCACTCCTGCCCAGGCCCCCATAGGCACCCTTGATGCGAACGATGTAGAGCTGGCCATACGTACTCTAGCCACGCCCACCCAGTAGGCCACGCTCACCCAGGCCACACCCACCCGGCCCCCTGAGGGCAACTGCAATGCTGATGTGGCCCTCAATGAAATTGAGTTTGACACCCCTGCTCTAAGCTATTTACAGAGTCAGCATATTGTCCCCAACAATCTGGGTCCTCATTTTACCGACCTCGGAAGTCTGAGTCAACTTTGAGCCGGTCAGGATTGAACTCCTGGCAGTAGGCAGAGTGAGCCTGCAATACTACATTCTACCCACTGTGCCACCATGGCTTAATGAAAGTGAACTGTACTTAAGACAACTTTTTTCTAACTGATTAGCTAAACAGTGCAGCAGGTAAAAAAAGCAGCTGGTACTTAAAGACTCTTGCAGGGTGGTGCAAAGGGAGAAATGCATGAACTCAAGGGCTGTACAGTATCTCTGCAACATAGCTGGTGATAGAATGGGCTCAGATTCACAACTGGGATCAAAGCTTCTGCTCTTAACACTGGCAAGAAAGGAGAGGACATACCATCATAGTAGACTATGGCGCCCACGAGTTTGTCCTTCCGTAACATAGGGAAGAGTTCCAAAGCTTTGGATTTGCTAAGCACGTAGCTGCTTTTCAGACACTGGCTTCCTGCTACAAGGTCATACAGCTTAATTCCCACCCAGTAATAAGGCAGTTGCCACCACCTAAAAAAAAGAAAAAAGATGACAAATAAATACATAAGCATGTAAAACAAATCCCTTTTTTTGCAATGGAAGTTCTTTTAGAACAAATCTAAAAAATCAGAATTTAGAAAAATCAGAATAGATCTGGATATGTGTGGAAAACCTGTTTCAAAGATCACAGGGGACTTCTGCACGCTAATGTTTCAACTAAAAGTGGCCACCCAAGAGTAAGTGAGATACAACTATTCCAATTACTATTTTATTCAACTGATAAGATGTTGTTGTTTTTTTAAATTCAGTTTGTTATTGATTGAAGTTATCCTGAGTTTCTGGGAAGAAAAGCAGAGGATATACAAACAGACCCAAGTATAGATACATAATTTATTTGCAAAGGCTGAGGCTGTAATTTATAAAACAGAAAGGCCCTAAATCAGTTAGCATGCAATCAATACAGCAAAAAGAACTGGACAACAGGACCAAGGTTCATATTCCCACTTGGCTATGAAGCTTTACTGTGCACCTGGACCCAAGCATCAAATACTGGGAGTGGGGAAGAATGAACATCCAGATCAGGGGTCCCCAACCCCTGATCCGTGGACCCGCACCAGGCCGCAGCATACCAGCAACCAGGCCGCGCAAACAAGTGAAGCCCCATCTGCTGGATGCAGGAAACACCCGAAACCATGCCCCCTCCGGTCTGCGGAAAAACTTTTCTCCACAGAACCAGTCCTTCGTGCCGAAAAGGTTGGGGGCCTCTGATCCAGATAACATATCTTCTAATCCCATTTTAACAAAACACAATGGCTTTATTCCCATACCATAATATCTAAATTAACTGCCTTAACCTGGTGTCTTGGGTTATGTAACCTATTAAGATAATGCTTGGGTTCCCATAGTACTATCAGTCACTAGCTATTTAATTCCATTTTAACCTACCCTATCCTTTTACACAAATCCAGCCAGAGAAATGAGCAGACAGATTCATAGGCTTACATGGAAAACTGAGGATTCACTGAAGCTGACATTGTTCTCTAATGTTGTTATTTTAAAATATAGTAATAATCGGGGACAACTATCCAAGCATACAAAGAATGATCAGTGTTCAATAAAAAAATCTTTAAATATAAATCATTTCTTTCCACCAGAATGATATTTAGTGCCCTGTGAATTACACAGCAGCTTAAAAGTCTACAATTACCTGGCTGGGCCACGTGTCTTATCCTATTCAGAAAGGCCCCTGGGGGAGGAACTGGTCTGGGTCTAGGACAACTTGCAGCAGCCATCCCACCGTGGCCATCTTGCCACGAACAACTCGCCGCAGGATAACCCACCACAAGACAATCCACAAGGGGTAACTCTCCCACTGTTTCCTCTACACTAGTTCCACTTTTGTCAATGGAAATAATGTCAAAGAAACAGTGGTAGATAAAATTTATCGCACTGAGTTATACAGCATGGAATTGTCCTGCGGCAAGTTTTCCCACGGTGAGTTGTCCCGTGGCAAATTGGTCTTGGTGAAATGCCAATGCTAGTTTGGCTCCAGCCAGATGGCTGCAGCGAGTTGGCCCTGGTGAGATGGCCGCAGTGAGATGGCCACGGCGAGTTGTCCCATTCCAATTTGGTCCTGTGTAACCAAGCAGCAGTGCAATCTAAGAACAGTAAGATGAGGAGCAGGAATTGTAGCTCATTTTGCCAGGTTCGATATTTTCAAAGCATCAAATATCTTAAATCAGGCACGTCAAACTCGCGACGTAATGTGATGTCACACGATGTATCACAATTTTTTCCCCATTGCCAGCAATGGGGTGGGCGTGGTTTCGGGATGACGTGTCCAGCCTGCAGGCCGGCAGTTTGACATGCCTGTCTTAAATGAAAGACTTTTTGCATATTGTAAGAAGATTTAATATTGTTTCAGGAGGGAAAAAAACCAAAATACAGTTTTGCCAAACTCTGTGGTCAGAGAATTATCAATGATTCTCTGGTATTCAGTATAGACTAAAAAACTATACCTAAGAAATGCTGCAGCACTCTTTTATCACAAAAACACCAATTTCATGTGCTAGGACTTCTCCATCTTGAGATACAGCTAGATTGCCATTTTTATATGGTCAGGATATTAAAATAATCACCTTTACATTCAAACCTGTTTTCGCTCACACAGAGACACACACAGAGAGAGACTTTTGTACTGGAAAATGAAAATGTTAAACAATATTTGAGATTTCAAACTAACAGATTTGGAGACAGATCTACTGACATCATTGGTCTTAAAGTAAACATGACTAGCAGTTTTGAAAATATGGTGAAATTCAACTTTAAACTGACAAATGAATTTAATTCTTGATTATTACAGTCAGCCAGAATTTAACAGCAAGCACCTATTCAAGATTTTTGCAGGGAAACTATAGCCACTATTCTACTAGCAAGAGGGGGAAAAATACAGATAACAGCACAATTCAGCACCATGACATATAGTGTGAGAAAAGTAGTCACTCCATTTTACTGTGTGTATTTAATGTGTATTTAAACATTACACGACATGGGCTAATCTTTAATATTCTTCAGGTGTAGAATTCCATATTTTAAAAAAACTCAAGGGAAAACTTTGAAATTATTCTTCTAAAAGGAAAATGTGCACAAAGCTGGCACACTCAGGTATAGCTGAAGGCACAGCCTGCCAGCATCCAGCTAAGCTTGTAAGCCGCCCTGAGTCTTCGGAGAAGGGCGGGATATAAATGGAATTAAAATTAAAAAAATTAAAAAAAAAATCCTTCCTGTATAGGTAGACCCATTTTTTTAAAAAAACAATCAAAAAACACTATGAAGTTTAGAGAATTCTAGAGGACAAAATGAATGCCTTAAACTTTGCAGACACTTAAGAGATTTCATCAGACTTAAACCCCCACTTCAATATTTGACCTGGCCTTGCCCATTTTTGGAATAAAGTGTTTGATATATAACATAAAGCCAGCTGCAGCTCTTAAGGCAACAGAAATTGTGCATGCTTGAGCAAAAGTGAGCAATGACTGGTGTTTTGCATACTTGTTTTGCATTATTTCTAATGTTTAGTTAACAAGTTTCTAACAGCAGCACATAAATAAGCAGCCTACAGGCACTTGTTTCTTACATAACAAGAAATCTTATTTAAATGACCTGGATGGTGCTTCAAAATGCCCTTTCTTGTAAAGTGTCTGAAATGATGGAGCAAGCTTGTATACTTTCACACTGAGACATGGAAAGTACAAGGTACCAGAATTGCACTTGTAAGACATGTTCTGGAAGTGCTGTAGCATCATCATATTTTTCTTGGATACATAACACCACATCATCTAAGCACAGTATGTTTATTTAGGTTTGATGACTTCTCTCTCCAATCCTTGATGTTTCCACTGCTTAATGTTATTCTTTGTGAGTCATTGTGGTGGGATGTGTGAAACTAAGTCTCAAAATGTCACTTGATTTAAAAAGTCACTTAAGAGACCCTGGATAAGATATCAGCTCAGGCTAACATCCCTCCCCTAGTACCTCTCTAAAGATCAAAATTCAAATAGGTAAGTTACAAAACACTTAACTATACTCTTCCTGTAAGATCACCTCACACGCATCCTCAATTTAAGTCCTAAACAGTGTACATTTGTGCACTTATCTATATTGTTTATGTTTTATTGACTTTATTGTAAATTGTTTGATTGTCCAGAATGAGAATCAGGCATAATTCAAGTTTAATAAATTATTATTATTATTCAAGAACATTAATGGGATACTCTCTTTTCACATCTTACTGACTAATTTAAGGTAAAGTACTGGTCTGTCTAACCAGAGTAAAAAAGCTACTTATGTATTTTCCTTTCTCAAGGCATTTGAGAAGTCAGGAAAATTAACAGCATGCATACATTTGCATCTCATTTTTCCCCTTTTTATACCACAGAGATGCAGACATGGTTTCAACGTTTAAATAAATAAATGCATATAAACACCGATGCACATAAATGCCCGTAAGTTTCATTTCTGAGATGGCTAATCAAGATTTAATTCAAGCACAGTTATGGTATAGCAACATCAAAGGTTTCTGCCCCTGTAATCAATCTGTCAGTAAAATGCCAATAGGATTCTTTGTGCATTTGCCATACCAGATTAAAACAAATGGAATCAACAGTCCAAAAGATTTCACATTACACTTCAATAAAATAATGGCAATATTTTGTTCTTGCAAAGTAAAAAAGTAGGCTTGGCACTAGCAAAAGCAAAACAAAACAAAACAAAAAATAACCCATGGGGGGGGGAAAGCACTATAATTCCTACACGGTGACACAGATTAAATTGTAAGAATAACCTGCCAAGCAAATAAAAGAGGATAAATTTTGAATAACTTACTTGTAAACTGGAAGCATTATAGGCAGAGGAGAAGATAAATGAGGAGCAATTTCAAGCAAGTTGGCACGTTCGCGGAGGGCTTCTTTCACCATTCTATACTAAAAAATGAAAGAAAAAGAAAAAATAATAATAAAGAATTTACTGAACTGATTCTCAGTGATATTGCCAAACAACCATCTGTTACTATTTTGTGGACTCTCTGTAATATTTAAAAAAAAAACGTTAGAAATTATGATTGTAATAAAAATTTGTACAGGTCGTTCTTTGACCAGAAGATGATGTATTTTTATTGCAGAAAAACTGTTAAAATATATCTCGAAGTTTCTTTCAGGAGCTCAATATGGCGTTCACATTCTCCTTCCTCCATTTTCTACCACAACATCAACTGTGTGAAATAAGGTTGATCTGAGAGAGAAAGGGCCAAAGCCACTCAGTAAATTTTCACAGCTAGGAGCGGAAGAAGGACTTGCATTTCCCTTGTGCCAGTTCAATAGCTTGATCACCAAACCCTATAGGTAGTCCTTGAGTTATGACCACGATTCAACCCAAAATTTTCATCGCTAAGCAAGACATTTGCTAAGTGGATTTTACCCCATTTGATGACCTTTCTTGCCACAGTTGTTAAGTGAATCCCTGCAGGTGTTAAGTTAGTAACACAACTGTTAAGTGAATCCGGGTTCACTGATTTTGCTTGTCGGGAAGGTCGCAAAAAGATAATCCCATGATCCTGGAACACTGCAATCATCATAAGTATGAGTTCATTTGCCAAGTGCCAGAATTTTGATCATGTGACCCCGGTGATGCTGCAACAGTCGTTAAGTATAAAAAACGGACATAACTCACTTTTTCCAATGCCACTGTAACTTTGGACGGTCACTAAACGAACAGTCGTATGTCTAGGACTACCTAGCTCTATGGGGATGAACAACAGCAGTCTATGCAGTTTCTAAATTGATATTTACTAATTATTGTTTTTAAAAAATAAGACAATCCAGTATCGATTTCATGTTGTTATTGCTCTATTTTACTCTAGCACATAAAAACCTGTCTAATCAATAACGGAAAATCTGGAATTAATCAACCAAATTCAAGTAAATTCGCGGGCCGCATGAAACCACTTCACGGGCCAGATCTAGCCACCGGGCCTTGTGTTTGACATGTCTGTTCTAAGGCAACAGTATTTTCCCAACATTGTACATACGTTCAGATTTGTTCTTGAGTAAAATGTGAGCTACATACATGACCAACAGCTAGCAGAAGTTAGCTGAGGAATGTAAAATGAAAAACCTGAAGCAAGGACAAAAATCCAGCGTACTGTTACGGGAGGAGGCACAACTAATTTGGAAACAGCACGTGTGAAACAGATCTGGAATAGAAGTTAATTACACATGAATTTGAGGGATCACTGTGCTTCGGCTATAAAAGGGGTAAATTAAATTTTAGCTTCCATCAATGGAAGTATAATGAATGCATTATATTGATATGTACTAATTATTGTTTTAAAAAAATAAGACAATCCAGTATCGATTTCATATTGTTATTGCTCTATTTTACTCTAGCACATAAAAACCTGTCTAATCAATAACAGGAAATCTGGAATTAATCAACCAAATTCAAGTAAATTTGAATTTTGCCGTTTGTCCATCCAGAAAGTGTTCTGTCTGACCTTAAAATAAATACTGATTAAAATTCAAAATAATAGTTTGGAACTCAAAACTGTATTGAGTTAAAAAAAACCATCTGAAATAGTAAAAAATGCAACTGCCACAAATATTTTACACACCAGGCTCGTGTTTAATTATATCCATATTCTAAGGCAGGGGTGTCAAACTGCCAGCCCACGGGCCGGTTTCATCATACCGAAGCCGTGCTCACCCCACTGCCGGCAATGCAAAAAGAGTCACGATACATGGTGACACATCACGTGACATGACGAGTTTGACACCCGTGGTGTTCTAAGGCAGGGGTGTCAAACTCAATTTCATTGAGGGCCGCATCAGCATTGCGGTTGCCCTCAGGGGGCCGGGTGGGTGTGGCCTGGGTGGGCGTGGCCTACTGGGTGGGCGTGGCTAGAGTGCGTATGGCCTACTGGGTGGGCATGGCCAGCTCTACATCGTTTGCATCAAGGGTGCCTATGGGGGCCTGGGCAGGAGTGGGACAGATCTGAGGGTCTCTGGCAGGAGGAGGGTCTCTGGGCCAGGGCCAAGGCAGTGGGGGCCGTTCCCTCACTGTTTCCAGGATGGCTTCGCGGGCCGCATGAAACCACTTCACGGGCCAGATCTAGCCACCGGGCCTTGTGTTTGACATGTCTGTTCTAAGGCAACAGTATTTTCCCAACATTGTGCATACGTTCAGATTTGTTCTTGAGTAAAATGTGAGCTACATACATGACCAACAGCTAGCAGAAGTTAGCTGAGGAATGTAAAATGAAAAACCTGAAGCAAGGACAAAAATCCAGCGTACTGTTACGGGAGGAGGCACAACTAATTTGGAAACAGCACATGTGAAACAGATCTGGAATAGAAGTTAATTACACATGAATTTGAGGGATCACTGTGCTTCGGCTATAAAAGGGGTAAATTAAATTTTAGCTTCCATCAATGGAAGTATAATGAATGCATTACAGGAAGTAAACTGCTCAAGCCCAGCTTCCTATGACGAAAGATACGTATGATGTATATAGTGTGTTTAAATGTGTGTTATGTACGTGTACACTTTGAGAGCAAGCAACTAAATTTCATTTTTAATGTGTGCCGTTCTGCCCAGAGTAAAAAATGGCAATAAAGGTTATCTAATATCTAATAAAGGAGGTAGGTGTGGGAAAGGCAACTGAGAAGGAATATAGTACGTGAAAGCTTGTGACTGAAAAGGGGGGACCCAAACTCTTGCCCCAGAATGCGGGACACTGAAGAATGGGTTTAAATGAGAGGAAAGAAGCCCCAAAGGGGGTTTTCCGAAAGGCAACTGGACTTGTTTTGTTTTGTTTTTTCTTTGAAAACATTTTGCTTCTCATCTAAGCAGCTTTCAACTGAAGAAACCTCTTGGATGAGAACACCCTTCTTCTCATCTATGGAGAAGAATGATTCTTCTTGGATGAAGAATTATAAGAAATTATTATTATTATTATTATTATTATTATTATTATTAATAATAATAATAATAATAATAATAATAATAATAATAATAATTTTATTTATATACCGCCCTTCTCCCGAAGGACTCAGGGCGGTGAACAGGGCAAACATATAAAAATACAAGATACAAAAATTAAAAAGAATTAAACACAATGCCCAAGCTAAAACAATAAGTAAATATATTAAAAACAACAATAAAATCCCAACCCATCCCCCATCAGGCCAGGCCGGCTTGTTCGAATAAATAAGTCTTCAGATCGCGTCAGAAGGAGCGAAGGTCGGGCGCCATCCGGAGCTCAACCGGCAACCGATTCCATAAAACCGATTCCATAAATCCATAAATTCATTATTATTATTAATTAATTAACTAATCATTAACCATTAATACATTAATAATTAGACTTAGGAGAATTCTTCTTCTAACTGAAGAAGCTTTTTGAAGGAGAAGTGAAATGTTTTTCAACCGGGGGTGGGGGGAGAAACAAAACCAGAAAGCTGTCTTTTGGGAAAGCACCGTTGCGACAACCATGACCTGGATGACGGAGAATCTCCACAGACAGAAAGAAGGGAGATTCTAATTGAATAGGGGGGTGGGGGTGGGGACCCTTCCTAATAGTAAGAGCAGTTTGATAGTGAAATCAATTACCTAGGAAGGTGCTGGGCTCCTCTTGACTGGAAGAGTGCAGGCTTTAAACTGAAATGCTTTAATTTGAATTCCTGCACTGAGCAGGGAGGTTGCACTCAGTGGCCTAAATGAGGCTTCCAACTCTATTCTTCTATAAAAAAAAATAAACCATCACAGAGGCATCCCTGTTTCTGTTTTTAAATCTCCTGGAGCCACAGAAATGTTCTGCATTCCCAAGTGGCGGTAATCTCCATATCCAACAAAAATCAATGTGCTACCTTGTATATAGAATGACTACAGAATCAAAACGCGGTATAATGGAATCATATGACCTAGAATCAAGATAAGGAAATAACTGTTCCTACCAAAAATGTTCTGCCTGCAGAATTTAGTCTTAATATGGAGAAATGCACGACAAAACGGCTAGTTCAGTGTATGAGTGAGAAGAGGGAAACTAAGGTTCACTATAAATCAGGCATTAAGAACCCAAAGTTGTTGTTTTTTTTCTCCCCCGAGGAAAGCATTTAAAACTGTCACAAGATCAGATAGCCTTTATGAGACAGAGAATTTTGAGGGTGCAAATGATGAGATCTTGTCAGTTTTGATAATCTTCCAAGCATTTTTACATTTTTGGCCATTGCACCATCACACCAATTTACACAATGGTACCCACTGCTTGAAAAGAATACAAACACTTCTACAGATAATATAAAAGTGTGCCGTTACTGCAGTTTTTTTTAAAAAAGAAAATTATAATTGTCTTAAATGTATGGAAGCTTCTCAACTTGTTTTACAAAACAATAAATTGTACCATAACATGTTTTAGGACTTTTTTTTTAAATAGTGAGAATTTGAACCCAAATTTAATAAATAAAGTGCTATCAAAGTGTCACTTTACTAAAATGTACACTTTGCATTTCAATTACTTGACCACATGCTAACATAAAACATTCCATAATTTTTAATTACTTACGCATTTTTTCTATATATGCATTTTCTGCATATATTCTCAAGGTTTAAATCGATTGAAAGCAAAGAGCGTGTGGAAGGTCATAAGTGTGAGAACCAATTTAACCAGATCAACCAACATATTGTTTCGCTTTGCAGCAGCCATCCTGAACAATTACCTGCTCAAAATCCAGCTTCATGATGGCCTTCTGTAGATATCTCACTCCACCATGGATCAGTTTAGTACTTCTGCTGCTAGTCCCTGATGCAAAATCATCCTTTTCTACAAGAGCCGTGCTGAGGCCTGCATAACCAGAAGACCAAATTAACTTCTTAAATTGCACAATTTGTATGTAATTCATTAAAGACCGTTCTCTAGGGTACAGACAATCACAAGGAAAAAAAATTTGCTCTGAAGATAGATAAATTTGTATTCAAAGTGCATAATGTCATCTCTTTGGGAGAGAAGAGTGGCAGCCTTATTCAGAGAAATATTTTGACGTAAGTCATAAAAAGTGAAAGTATGAAAATGACCGAAGAAGGAATTTGAGAATACATGAAAAACTTTCCCCTTCTCATTAATATATAAGGACAATTAAATTTTTTAGATGAGTGATGATATTTGAAATTAAGCTAATGCAGGACAGAAGAAGAGTTCAGGCCCAGACATAGTTGTCGCATTATTTTCCAACTCTTGATATTGGTACACATGAGAACAACAAATTAAACAAAGTAATTAAATTATAATCAAACGATTAGTGTTATTAATGTCCTTTTAAATTTGCATATGTTTTTTTAGAACAACATATGAACATAATGGTCTACAAATATTTTTTTTAAAAAAAACAATATTTATTAGAACCACCCAATTCAGAGGCAAGCTTTCAAGTTCTTCAGAACTTTTCATCAGGTAGAATATTATAAAAGCAGAACAGGAGACAGATGGAAGATTAATGGGCCTTGGGGAGGTTGTAACTAATTCATATTTTGTGCTAAATGAAAACTGTAATGTAATACTGATAACATCTCCTCTAACTAATGCGTGCAAATGCACAATCGCTATCTTGAGACCGACTCTGAACTGCATACCTCATTACCAATTTTCAGACTTTTTTTTTCCACCGATCCTTCTATTGTTTTGTAAAATGTAACCATAAGGAAAATAAATGCAGTTAAAATAAACACCTACAGAACACTTAAAATGAAATTCCTTTTTTAAGGGGAGGAAGGGGGAGAAATCACATCTAACACAAACTAACTTTGTTCAAGTGTTATTTTCAAAACTGAATAAAGCAGCCATGCTGATGTCACAACCACTGTTAATATGTACTTCCCATGTGGCAATCATTCATACAAAGCCACTTATGGAAGAAAACAGGAAGAATGAAAGCAAGTATTGCAAGATTTTAACAAGAGGGTGTGGAAGAGGGAATAACACGATTTTGCATGTCCAAGGAGGAAGTGCAAATAATCAGTCCTCTGAGCTCTCCTTTAGCCTTCATTGCCTTAAAGATTCTGCTATGCTTTATTACAGTACAAACAGCCACATTAGCCTCTCTTGGTCCCCCTAAACTTTCATGTCCTTAAAAAAAAACTAATTATTCCTGGTAACTTTAGAAGATCAGAGCAATTTATTTTTGTCAAATGTGACTGAAGATTAATGAATACAATCAGGAATAATTTGGCAAGAACGTATCAAAGACAAAGAAAGCAGAATTTGCTAAGTGAAGCATCAAACTTAATATGAGAGCAAATCCCGTGAATGAAGAGCAACAATATACAATTCATTAACCAAATGCCTATGATTATTTCACACTTCAGAAAGCTACTGATACAAATCAACAAATGTACTACGAAAACGATAAATGGAGATTGGCTTCAATTTCAGTTTTCCTACATAGCTCTATCATCTGCTGTGTCCAATCCTAAATACTGAAAAGCTTTATTTGATTATGAAACCAACATCATATCCCTGCAACAAAATACACGGTAGGAAAAACAAATACAAGGAAGTTGCCGAAGAAGGTATCTCACCTACATATACTTCACTTCCCAACTTGACTCCTCTTTTTAAATCTAGCAAAATTTGGCCAGAAATAATGCAACTGAAATTATCCAAACAGAATGTTAAGAATGTTTAGGCCTCTTATTTTGACATGTACACCCCAAAATTTCAAACTGGTGGTGGCTAACACAGATAATCCCTCAGCAGAATTGGGGATACAGAAAATTTGAAACAAAATAAAAACAAAAACTTAAATAGGAGTTAAGGAAGAAAGAAAACATAGCTGAAGCCAGGCCCATTAAATTTATTAACAAAAGAAAACTGTGTGTGTAAAAATAGAATGGATTATAAAACTTGAAATTAAAAATAGTACTTTATTGTCCAAATTATGTCAACACTTTTTATATGGCCTAAAACACATGTGTGATTACTAGCTAATTAAAAGAAGTCATTATAATCCAGAGCTGGCATAGAGAGAAAGGTAGACTAAAATCTACTGGTACAAATCAGAAATAGTTCAGAATTGTTTTCTTACATTTTTTTAATAATAATTGTTAAAAGGTTTCCACATCACCTTAAACTATGTTTTGCTAACTTGGGATTACTGAATGTAATTTATCTGATGTTTCCATAACATACTAAGCTATTTTTGTTCAACTATGGTTTACTAAGTACATCACAATTGATTTTTCCACAACATACTGAGCAAATTCAATCACATTACATCGTTGGTTAGTGAAACATATGATTCCAATGATTTAAAAAATGTAAATTGCCCCTCATATTTAATAGCCAAAATAAATATCTGGACTCTGGATTCTATATATCCCATCCATAATATCTGCACTAGTTGACAGATCTTGAGGTTTATATAAAACAGAAGTCATTCCCACAATCTAAAGACAAAACCTGATTTAATTTTTCTCATTCAAAAATGACTTTCCTACTCTTTCTCATTTGATCTTCCAACCAGGGCACGGGTCGGCAACCCGCGGCTCCAGAGCCGCATGTGGCTCTTTGAGCCATCCCCTGCGGCTCCCAGCCACCCGGTGCACGCGCACCTCTTCGAACGGGCAGTGGTGCGCGCGCACCTCTCCAAATGGAGAGTGGCACCACCCGTTCCGGGTGCGCGCGCACCTCTCCAAACCGCCGCCATCCCGTCCAGAGACCTGCCGCGTTCGTCAAACATTGACGAACACGGCAGCTGTGCAAATGGGATGGCGGCGGTTTGGAGAGTGCGCGCACACCTCTCCCAAGCCACCACCGTCCGGAGACCTGCCGACGGACGGCAGCGGCTTGGGAGAGGTGCGCGCGCACTCGCCAAACCGCCGCCATTCCGTTTGCACAGCTGCCGCGTTCATCCATGTTTGATGAACGCGGCAGGTCTCCGGATGGGACGGCGCACACCTCTCCAAAGGGGAGACCCATCGCCGCACTGGTGCCTCCCATTTTGCGCATGCGCAAAATGTTTTTTGCGCATGCGTGTGAGTGGACGCACGCGTGTGCACTTTTTGCGGCTCCCACTTTTTTGTTTGTGTGATGGAACCGGTTCTGAGTGGCTCTTTTCCTTTTTCCGGTTGCCGACCCCTGAACCAGGGCTAGTTATCAAGTTATCCTTTCAATATGGGAATTTTTTTGTTCCTTATTTTTCCACCTTTATTATGTCACCATTACCATTACACATAAAGGTAGTCCTCAATTTACAACACTTCATTTAGTGACCGTTCAAAGTTACAAGACTGAAAAGGTGACTTATGATCATTTTTCACACTTATGACCATTGCAGCATCCCCATGGTCACGATTTACATATGGATGCTTGACAACTGATTCACATTTATGACGGTTGCAGCGCCCTGGAGGTCATGTGCAACCTTCTGACAAGGAAAGTGAAATGGGGAAGCCAGATTCACTTAACAACCGTGTTACTAATTTAAAAACTACAGTGATTCCCTTAACCCCTGTGGCAAGTAAGGTCGTAAAATACATCAAACTCACTTAAATTTCTTACTTAGCAGCATAAATTTTGGGCTCATTGGTGGTCATTAAGTTGAGGACTACCTGTACTGCAAGTTTTGGTAGTTAGGAATTGTGGCAGTTTTAAAAAGACAATTCACAATTAGGAAGGCAGAAGTTCTTTAGGATTTAAGGCAAACTGGCTTAGCAAGGAACACCCTCAAAATAGGTCATAACATGAAGCGCAGGCTGCCCACACAGCCGAGATGGATATATTGGACAATGGCATTAAACACAAACGGAATAGAAGAAAGCCCAGCAAGTCAAAAGAGATAATCTCAAATGCTCTAATTATATTCATTTCATCTTTTAAACAAAAGGCACTTTGTTGAATTCTCCATGCTTAAAAACTATGCTTCTGGAATATCAAAAGGCATGAGCCTCTTTAAGTTTTCAGAAAGGAGAACTGTGATGTTAGCAACTTATCTCTATCATGATCCAAGACAGCATTTCAAAATGCCGTAGGCCTGTCACAGGCATTATATTGGATTGAATGACAAAAGTATGAGTGAGAGATAGAATATGAGGCATTACATAATAAAGGAACTGTAGCAATTAAATCCGAACTCTGCTCATCTTTTTTAAACACTGCACTATGAATTAAAAAAATCCTCAAACCTGTAAAGATAATTTAAAAGAATCAATCAAAAGGCTACAGTAAATAATACAAACCAACTACAGCAAGGTTGTGAAAAAATACAATAAAAATAAAAATAGGAAGGAAAAGGAAAAGGAAAAGCAATGAATTTAGATAGAACGAATCTACTTTTAACGTAAAAATATATTTCTAACTCTGGAACATAAGGGGGACGCGGTGGCTCAGTGGGTTAGGATGCTGAGCTTGTCGATCAGAAGGTTGGCAGTTTGGCGGGTTGAATTCCGAGTGCCGCGTAACAGAGTGAGCGCCTGTTACTCGTCCCAGCTTCTGCCAACCTAGCAGTTCGAAAGCACGTCAAAATGCAAGTAGAAAAATAGGGACCACTACGGTGGGAAGGTAACAGTGTTCCGTGCGCCGGCCACATGATCACAGAAACGTCCTCAGACAAGCGCTGGCTCTTCAGCTTTGAAACAGAGAGGAGCACCGGCCCCTAGAGTCGGAAACAACTAGCACGCATGTGCGGGGGAACCTTTACCTTTACCTTTAACTCTGGAACATATGAATGCCTAGATACAAAACAACCAACTTCTATATTTCCATGACTCACTTACCTCTTGTAACAGCATCTAAGGCACAGCCACTTCCTGTGGCACCTCCACCTATGATAAGAACATCAAATTCTGGGGTTTCTCTCAAAGCCTGGAAATGATTCTCCCTAGTTGGAAGGGAGCTTAGCATTGGTTTTAGCTTACATTCTGAAGCTTCCACAGATGCAAGATGACCCTGCAAAAATAAAGTGGAAGGAAGGAAGGAAGGAAGGAAGGAAGGAAGGAAGGAAGGAAGGAAGGAAGGATTTAATATTGATTTATAAAGAGCAGCACTACTAGTTCAAAATCCTTGTCTATAGTCATTAAGAACAGCACAAAAGATTCATGTTTGAATAGCATTGAAATAAAATAATCCCAAAATATTATTACAAGTATTATCATCATCATTATTCAGTATCCCAGCATGCCCATTATTTTTCCTAAAACCGCCACAAAAGATTTAATGAAAGTGTCTTTAAATATAAATCAGTAGACTAAGACCTTGCTTGCTGTGTTTTTTTTACAAAAGACAATTGAAATTATTAAATATAAAACACTAACAGCCTACAAAAGAATTCATGGGAGTGCAAAACAGCAACAATTGGCACTAGCTTCTGTGTGAGTGTGCATCTAATATCAGAAATGTGAAAATACATTTCTAGTTTTCTGGGTCTTCATATAATTGTATTGCTTTAGATGCTGAATTCACATTCTGAAAAATGTGCTTTCTCTGTCTCAATTAAAACAAGCTGCTATTTTATAGCTACAAAAATATATCCTGCACAAGTTTACGGTTTGCAAAATTCAGTGTTTCATCTCGTGTGTGATTACAGAACACATTTATTTTGAGAAGATGTATGCAAAAGTAAAACTGACTTATATGTATCCTAAGTATTTCTATGTATTATTAATTTGTAAGATTCATTGCAAATTCTTATTTTACTTTGAAACGAACTCTGGAAAAAGTAAAATAAAAAAGTAAAATAAATTCATAACTAGGCAATCACATACATGTTTATTCAGCAGTAAGCCTAAGAAAGCACAAGCATATTTCTGCTAAGTGGGTCAAGTCCACATCCAAAATCTTCTATTATTGTCAGTGTTGTTGCTGTTATAGACACAGCAGTGAAACACACACAGAATGTTTATATTACTTTTTAAGACCAATCTCTACACTGAATTGCAGCATGTGAAAGCAACTATGAAGTTCAATACTAAAAATAATCTAAGAGTGAAAATATTTTAGAAACACCAAAAACTCATGTTCACTTGAAAATGGAATTGAAAACCTCATAAGATATACTCTCCTACCACTGTTCAAATGAAAGTCTCTTTCAGATTACTCTTTTCATTATGAGAAAGTCAAGGATTAAGCAAATGTGAACAAAGATGACTTGAACAAGTTTGTTACATGCCTAAATCCTCTCCCTGTTTTTTAAGCCTTTGCATGATCAGACTAAGCATTGGCATAAGGCTCCTATCCAAAGTTTTTCACTTAAAAATGTAACAAAAGTTTTTACAACTTCAGTTTCCTGTCTTCAGTGCTGCTTTGGCAAAGAATAATCAATGACTTCCTAAAAATGCAGACAGAACAGCTTGCTGCTGAATGCTTACTAGTTGTACTGTAAATGAGATGTTTCTAGAAGACAGAATATAAAATTGGCCCGTATGTTAATTGGCTTAGGTCTTCTCTCAGCACAGGTGAGTGTTGAAAAGTCTTGCTTAGAAAAAAAAACAACAGAGCCAATTAAAGCCTCCTTGAGCCTCCTTTTCCCTCTTGCTAATCTGGAGGTCATTTACCACATCCTCTACATGACTGACAGGCATAATAAAGGTAGTTCTGCCCCACAATTAGATATGTCAACAGGACAAACAGGCCATCTTCTTGTGCAACAATCCTTCCGCTTGGTATCATCTGTTGGAAATGGGCAGACAACAGCTACAAGTGGTGGAAAAGTCGGAAATAAAGGAAAAACACAGAATTTCTCTTGTTCTCTTGCCATTTTTACTTTCTCTATATACTCCCACGGTTGCACAGAATATAAATTTCCACTTTTAATTATTAGGAAACTCAATGGTGAGACAGGTGTGTGTGTGGGGGGGGGGTTACTGCTGCATACTACTATGTTCCTTTTCCAGCCTTTAGTCGTATTTTTCAACTCTAGATGAAGACTCTTACAACAAATATCATGGGCTGTATCAAACGCCTCTTATATTCAACTTTATGAAAGAATCAGTATCTTCACAGCATTCCCTATGCTTAAACTTCTGTAGGTGTGCGTGCACGGGCAGGTACATCTTCAAGTCACGGTTGACTCCTGGCAACTGCCTAGATAAGTCCCTGCTGGGTTCTTTTTAGCAAGATTTCAAAAATGGTTTGCTATTGTCTTCTTCTAAGGGCCAAGAGAGGGAGAGTGACGCAGGGTCACACAGCTGTTCTTATAATCTCCGGGTTTCTAGCCTGGTCTTAACCCCTACACCAGGGGTAGGCAACCTCAGCTCTTTTATGACTCATGGACTTCAACTCCCAGAATTCCTCAGTCGAATTTTGGGAGTTGAAGTCCATGAGTCATAAAAGAGCCGAGGTTGCCTACCCCTGCCCTACACTAAACTGGCTCTCTTAAACTGGGCAATGATATTCTCACCTACATTCAGTTAAAATGTGAAATACGGCTGCAACTACCAAGATTTATTTTTTTAATGACTGTACAGATTATAAATTTATCTATTCCTTAATTTTCACTTTCTAATCTGAAACTCTTGGAGAACCTAAAGGGAATAAGAAGGCTTTTAATTTCCTTTCTTTTCATCCAACGTGGAAGATGTCACCTCAACACAACAATTATTAATTACAGTCATGGCTCACTCTTTATATCTTTGAACTGTTGGATGAGACCGCAAAGCCACACTAAGAAGAGATAAAGGATTCCCCTGTCCAGTTGTGTCCTACTCATCTCCGTTTCCTAGCTGAGGGAGCCAGCATTGTCCAAGGACATTTCCGTGGTCATCTAGCTCAGAGGTCCCCAACCTTTTGGGCACCAGGGGCCAGTTATGTGGAGAGAGGTTTTTCCATGGACCAGAGAATGCGTGGTTTTGTGTGCTGCCTGCATCCCTCGAATGGGGCTTTCCTTGTTTGTGCGGACCAGTTGCTGGGATGCCGCAGCCCAGTACTGGTCCACGGACTGGGGACTGGGGACCTCTTATCTAGCTGGCATGACTATACACTGAAGCGTACAGAACGTTGTTACCTTCCCACTGAAGTGGTACCTATATATCTACTTGCATTTGGATGTTTTCGAACTACTAGGAAGTCAAGGGGCAAATTATTAAATATTCAAATAGAGCTTCATATTAATTATATTTTGCCAATTAAACAATTGGATTTCATCTTTTTGTACAAATACAAAATTAGCCTCCATAATTATTACTGATTGAGGATTTCAACAACATTAAAAGGTTTAAATTACATTTGATATGCTGCTTGTATCCTTTATAATCTAATTACTACAAAGAGGATGGTGTGAAATGGTACAAAAACCGTCTTCGAAATTTATTTAGAAATGGATGAACTTTTCACTGGTGCAACCATAAAATAATATACAGCCAGTATTCTTGGTTGAAGCCTCTTCCAATTTGCATAACCTAATACAGCACCAACCCATTATTATAGTATTAATGCAATAGAAATAATAGAAATATTTGCATGAAATTTACAAGTATTAAACCAATTTACTTACCTTTTTTCTATATTGAGACACTTGTGAGAGGGCAAAGACAGTTGCAATGGCTCCTCCTCCTACGAGGATAGTTCCTTTCACTGCCTTCCGAAAAGCCATGATTTAGTTCTAGAAGAAGAAGAAAAAAACAATCAGGAAAGTTTGCCAGGTTTCCTCTAAAGTTGAAATAAGAAACTTGAGGAAGTCTGTGTAATGCATAAGAGAGTGAGTTTAAAGGGTTCATGAAGGGACAGCCACATTAGGTAAGGAACTCTGGATAGAATATTTAGCTTTGCTGACTAAAAAGAAATATGATTCCATTCCAGAGTCCTTTGAAGAACTGTTTGATTATGAGTAAACACTAGCTCAAACATTGGCAATGATAGTATTACTGCACTGCAAAACACAAATAGTCGAAAGCCCAAGTTTCAAAAATAATAACTCCTATCATAGCCTGTTTACTTATAGTATTAACATTATTGTATTTTAGCCATAAGGGTATTCAAGGCAATTCAATATCATTAATTCAAAAAGACCTCAGATTATACTGTTATCACAAGTACGTATCTGAAGATGCCGATGATACATAGGGCTTTGGCTCTGCTTCTATTAGACCTAGTAATAACAAGAGAATGTGTACGCCCCAATTCACAGAAAATAATTGGAGTCCTTTTCTCAGCCCATGAGGTATATCATATTACTGCACCCACATGTCATCCAGCAGCAAGCTTGTAACTACTCTCTTCCTTCCTAAAAGACTAGTTGTGGGAAAGTCCTACATCTACCCATACAAAATCAAAGATATAATTCCCTATGTATAATACTACCTAACCCTGAAGCACAATGTAAACCGGATACTGCAGAAAATGCCCTAAAAAGACCTTATTTTCTAGTCCTAACATTCTAAGCTGCTATGTTTTCTTACAATGTCCTTCTTAGTACGGTAGCAGCAGCGGTACTGTGCAACTTTGCCCAGTTCTGATATATTTCGCAAATACATTGTACATTATATTCAAGTCCTGCCTTAGCCATGAAAGCCAGCTGCTTGACCTTGGGGCCAGTCACTTTCTCTCAGTCCAACTCACCTCACAGGGTTATTATTGTGGGGAAAATAGGAAAAGTAAAATATGTTGGATATGTTCGCTGGCTTGAGTTATTTGTAAAAATAGTAAAAGCATAAATAAACAAGCAAACAAACAAATAAATATGGTCCCAGTCGAATTCATGCACAAAAATTCCATTCAATTGATTTCAGAAATCAAATTGTAGTTTCCCCAAAGCTACAAGTTTCAGAACTTCCAACAGCCAAAGTGTTCGAAAGGTACCAGAATGAGGAAGTCATGTAGTGTCTATAAGCCTGTAGTGTCTATAAGCACCTTCCCCTGAAGCGTCCCCACATCTGCCAAAAATTTTTTTAAAAAGGGAGTGGAATCAAATTTTTGGCTGGTTATGTCACTGTGTGACATTGAACAGTGATACTGTAGGCAGAAAAAATGGACCATGCAAAAATATCTCGCTTTATTATTCAAACACATATGGGAAGCTTTACATTGTTAGTATTTTCTTATTTCTCTTTAGCGGGTTGGAAGGAATCATTATTTTTGTTGTTTGTAATGATACAATGATGAGCACCACGCTGAAGAAGGCTGAGTCATCTCAACAATCTCTGATTATAAAAAGCAGTTGCCAAGTGGTCAGACTATTTGTCCACCTACCTCAGCTTTTCCCAATATGATAGCCTCCAAATGTATTGGAACCAACATTCAACATTCCCTGGCTTGTATGGGGCCTCTAAAAAAAATCCAAAAACTTGTCTCAACACATCTCAAGGGGCACGAGGTTGATGAAAATCCATCTAGCCCAGCCCTATCTCTCACTAGTCCCAGTTGCAGCAGCTATCCAAAGACTTTTCAAATGACCTTCTCCCTGACTTTTTAATGGGACTTTTTTTTTCAGGAATCTTCTGCATGGCAGTGAGATGTAGCCTCTTCTCAATGCATTATATATTATATTGTACCACATGGCCTCGGTCCTATTCATGCGCAAAAATTCTATTTAGGAATTTCTGGAAGGCCATTTTGATGGGAAAATACTAAGAAACAGCCTCCGAACTCTCCCGAAAGAAAACAGCAAACCACACCTGTTATTGTTGCCAGCAAAATGACATGGATAAGCCCATGAAATCCCTAGGTATCAAGCTTGACGCAAAGGTGCCTTCCTTTTCTTTTTTTCTTCTATAAAATCTGATGACAGAAAAAGGAGTGCATAAACACATTTTCACAAAAATCATTTGGACTAGCTTTCTCAGTCCTCCAGATATATATTTCAGCCATACATTGATTTCAAGAGGACTGATGCAAATGCTATTCTCCAACTAGGTGGAAAGGCTAGGTGTTGGGACATAAGAACAGCCCTGCCACTGAGAAAATATTGACTGTGGAATGAGGAATGCACGCTTATCAAATCCAATCATCAGTTACACCCTGGTAAGCCATTGTTTTTCAGCAGCTATTCTTCCTTTGTACAAACTGTCCTAATTACGCAACCTCTTCAATTACCGGTAGGTTTTATGGAAAAGCATAAAAAACTTTATGAAAAACCACGGAACTTTTAAAATATTCTTCCTAAAGTAAGATTATCTAAAGTTATTGCAGTATATCTTTCGGGATCCAGTGTAAAGGAAGAGAGGAGATGATTCTTCTAAAATGATGCTTACTAGCTGGTTGTTATAAATTCTTATGCTAAAACAACTAACATTTTAATAAAACGATTTTTTAAAAAAGGCTGTTCAGACCAGTTTAAAATATCAAAAATATTTTAAAATATTGTAATCTGATCAATCTAACTGACCTAGGTCTCTAGGAATGTACTAATTTCCTTGAGACTAACCTCCACTGAAAATACAGGGAGTGCAGAATTATTAGGCAAGTTGTATTTTTGAGGATTAATTTTATTATTGAACAACAACCATGTTCTCAATGAACCCAAAAAACTCATTAATATCAAAGCTGAATATTTTTGGAAGTAGTTTTTAGTTTGTTTTTAGTTATAGCTATTTTAGGGGGATATCTGTGTGTGCAGGTGACTATTACTGTGCATAATTATTAGGCAACTTAACAAAAAACAAATATAAACCCGTTTCAATTATTTATTTTTACCAGTGAAACCAATATAACATCTCAACATTCACAAATATACATTTCTGACATTCAAAAACATAACAAAAACAAATCAGTGACCAATATAGCCACCTTTCTTTGCAAGGACACTCAAAAGCCTGCCATCCATGGATTCTGTCAGTGTTTTGATCTGTTCACCATCAACATTGCGTGCAGCAGCAACCACAGCCTCCCAGACACTGTTCAGAGAGGTGTACTGTTTTCCCTCCTTGTAAATCTCACATTTGATGATGGACCACAGGTTCTCAATGGGGTTCAGATCAGGTGAACAAGGAGGCCATGTCATTAGATTTCCTTCTTTTATACCCTTTCTTGCCAGCCACGCTGTGGAGTACTTGGACGCGTGTGATGGAGCATTGTCCTGCATGAAAATCATGTTTTTCTTGAAGGATGCAGACTTCTTCCTGTACCACTGCTTGAAGAAGGTGTCTTCCAGAAACTGGCAGTAGGACTGGGAGTTGAGCTTGACTCCATCCTCAACCCGAAAAGGCCCCACAAGCTCATCTTTGATGATACCAGCCCAAACCAGTACTCCACCTCCACCTTGCTGGCGTCTGAGTCGGACTGGAGCTCTCTGCCCTTTACCAATCCAGCCACGGGCCCATCCATCTGGCCCATCAAGACTCACTCTCATTTCATCAGTCCATAAAACCTTAGAAAAATCAGTCTTGAGATATTTCTTGGCCCAGTCTTGACGTTTCAGCTTGTGTGTCTTGTTCAGTGGTGGTCGTCTTTCAGCCTTTCTTACCTTAGCCATGTCTCTGAGTATTGCACACCTTGTGCTTTTGGGCACTCCAGTGATGTTGCAGCTCTGAAATATGGCCAAACTGGTGGCAAGTGGCATCTTGGCAGCTGCACGCTTGACTTTTCTCAGTTCATGGGCAGTTATTTTGCGCCTTGGTTTCTCCACACGCTTCTTGCGACCCTGTTGACTATTTTGAATGAAACGCTTGATTGTTCGATGATCACGCTTCAGAAGCTTTGCAATTTTAAGAGTGCTGCATCCCTCTGCAAGATATCTCACTATTTTTGACTTTTCTGAGCCTGTCAAGTCCTTCTTTTGACCCATTTTGCCAAAGGAAAGGAAGTTGCCTAATAATTATGCACACCTGATACAGGGTGTTGATGTCATTAGACCACACCCCTTCTCATTACAGAGATGCACATCACCTAATATGCTTAATTGGTAGTAGGCTTTCGAGCCTATACAGCTTGGAGTAAGACAACATGCATAAAGAGGATGATGTGGTCAAAATACTCATTTGCCTAATAATTCTGCACTCCCTGTAGAATTTAAGTGAAGACAACAACAAAAAAGACATGCTTAACTTTTGATGACTTCATGAATATAGACTTAGTTTGCCACTATCTTCTCCTTATGATTTTTCAATGACTCAATCTGACCTACAGCTCAGAACGCAGCAGATCAGATAGAGCAGAATGCTCCGTTGTTCCAAGAGGGAATTAAACATAGACGCTCAGCTATACTACTCTGAAACTGATAAATACACTGAATATAGACACATAACAGAAAACAGAATAGTAGAGCTGAAAGGATCATCTAGTAGTTCAACCCTCTGCAATGTACAGGAAAACCATTCATTTACTGGTTTAAGTCTGTATTAAAATAATTAAAAACATGTCACAGTAACAAGCAAGACCCTAAAGATTTTTTAAAAAAACTTACATCCAGAAATTAAGTTATCCTTATCCTTCTTAAAACACCTCTAGAAATGGAGAACTGAATCCAGTCTTCATAGATATTTATTTTGTCAAATCTGAAGTCACCTGACTCATTAACATCTCGGGTAGCCTACAACTTTTACAATACACACATACCAACCTCCTAGTCACCACATAGTTTCATCAATCAATCATAGAAACAATCCATCAATAAACCAATAACAATAAACCAACCCCCCCCAAATGGCATCCCACAGCCAGTCTGTCAATACAGCTGGAAAAAGTCATAAAAGGTGTGTGTGTGTGTGTGTAGAGAATAACCCATCATTCCAGAGGGCAAGTGCAGCAACAGGATAGGTTGGAATGAACTTTAGGTAGTTGCAATTTATGTCCATTATTTTTGGTTCCAGTTTCTTTTCTCCAGACTGAATATCCCAAATTATTTCAGCTGTTCTATTAGGGCATCTTGTCAAAGAAAGATGAGATTTGTCTCGGATTACCTGTTTTTGACAAAGTTCCTGGCAATCACAGCAATCTTCAAGATTACCAATGGCCTGCTTTTTCAATCTACCAGTTGTCTTCCGGGCGAGATTTAAGGTGCTGGTACTTACCTTTAAAGCCCTACATGGCTTAGGCCCGGGATATTTGCAGGACCGTCTGCTGCCGGGGACGACTTCCCATCGCCCAGTACGCTCACACAGAGAAGGCCTCCTCAGGGTGCCGTCGGCCAGACAATGTCAGCTGGTGACCCCCAGGGGGAGGGCCTTCTCTGTGGGAGCACCAGCCCTTTGGAACCAGCTTCCCCTTGAGCTTCGGATGGCCCCGGACCTCCGGTCCTTTCGCCACGACCTCAAAACTTTTCTCTTCCATCAGGCTGACCTGGATTGATGATGGGTTTTTAAATATGTTTTAATTTTAATTGTAGTTAATTTATTTTGGGGCTGTTATTTAATTCGTTTTTTAATTTTTGTATTGTTCTAAGCCGCCCTGAGTCCCTTGGGAGATAGGGCGGCATATAAGTCCCAAAAATAAATAAATAAATAAATAAATCCCTCCAGAGACTAATGTCCAGATCATTGTTTAATAATTACTGGGATCCTGTTTTTCTTGAAGAGGGGAAATACTTTTTTTTTCTTCCCCAGTCATTTGGTATCTTCCCTCCTATCAAAGAGAATAGTTCTTCAACAGTATTCTAGAGTGTATTTCATTTTTTTATTTTATTTATTTCATCCCTACCATCCTGCACCCTTTCCTGTTGTGTGCCTTCCCAATGCATGCTACTAAATTAACATTTTTAAAAATATTTAAAACGTTATTTTTAACATTTAAATAATTTAAACAGTAACACTTATTTAACAGTTATTTTTAAAACAACATTCAGTAAAGATTGAAGCAAAATATGAGTTTCCCTGTTTTTTTGCCCTCACCATTAAGAATTCACTTGGAGAAAACAGCGTCTCTGCCATTTTCTTTGCCTTTTTCTTTTCTTTTTTGCTATGAACGTATTTTTAAAAAGCTTTCTTGTTGGATTTCATCTCTCTTGCCAAGTTTAGCTAATTTTACACCTTTCCCTTTGTGTACTTCCTGCACTTCTGAGCCAAAGCTTTACACAATCGCTTGAGTTTTAGTCTTTCCTTCTAAAGAAGCACCCTGTTTTCTCAGCTACTTCACAAACTGCCTATTTACACAGATTGGCTCCTTCAGATATTATACTTCCTACTTCCTTTTCTTCCTCACTGGCGTTGTTTTGAGACTGCGGCATCCTTAATTTCTTTTAAAAGAAACCTGGCCAGGGTCATTATTTTTGCATTTCAGATTTTCTTCTCATGACATTTTCTTTCCTATTTCTTTTAATTTATAAAATCAACCTTTCTAAAACTTGTAATTTTTAACAAAGCTTTTTGCTAAAATCAAAAGCAGGTGAGGTCACCATATATTTCCCACTTTTTAATGTATTCAATTCCTCCCTTCCAATTAGGACCATATCCAAGGTAGATCAACCAGTGGCTAACTCAACTTTTTAAAAGAGAAAATTATCACCAACACTACTTAAGAATCTATACAACATCTTGTGTTTGGCAGAATTAGTTTTCCAACAGATTGCTAAAATCTCACATCACAACTTCATGACTTTTTTTTTGAAGCTTCGGTTAAATCTGCTTTAATGAATCTTCATCCACTTCTTTGGACTGCTTTGGTAATCTACAGTCGGGGTCCCCAACCCCTGGTCTGTTGGTCAGTACTGGTCTGTGGCATGTCAGCAACCAGTCCGCACAAACAAAGCTCCATCCATGGGATGCAGGCAGCACACAAAATCACACACTCTCCAGTCTGTGGAAAAACCTTTCTCCATGGAACTGGTCCCTGGTGCCCAAAGGTTGGGGACCTCAGATCTACAGCACATTCCTAGCAAGGTATCCCTGCTATTAGCTTGTTCTTTTACCTTGAGTTTTTCAAGTCATATTACCATCAAGCCCTTTGGAAGTTCCTTAAGATGAAGAATGCTACTCGACCTTCTCTCATGTTGACTGTTCCTCTGAAACCAACTGTAGCCATCAAACCCAATGTGACACGGGTAAATTCATCTCACCATTTTTCAGTGCCTAATAACACCTGGGTCATCTTGCCTATCAACCATGTTTTGCGCATTAGTGCAGAGACATCCAGAAAACCTAACCCATTCTCTCTCTGCCACCATCTCATTTGTCTCTAACTAGCAAATTGTTTTGTTGTTGTATCCAATCCACTACTTGACAATTCCGTTTGCACTGAATTAAATAGAATGCATTTGCATTCTAGTTTAAAGCCCTTATGATGAGGTTAGCTACCCATCATCCAGAAATATACTTTCCCGTCTTAGTAAAATGAATACCATAATGCAAAGCAGCTTTTTCCTTCCTGATCTTTGCAGCATTCTTTGAACCTCAACCCTCTTAATTGCACTAACACTGCAACCAGGCGTTCATTTAATGTTTTTCCTTTCTTTTGCCTTCAATGGGAAGTATTCTCAGGAATACCAGTTAGGTCCCCAAATCCATCACCCCCTTTCCCAAAGCCATGCAGTAACTCTTATTATCTACTGGAAGTCATGCTTAGCAGTATTGTTTATGCCCACAAGATTAATGGGATAAGTCTCTGATCAGTAGATTTGGTAAGACTTATCAGTCCTCCTACCATATCTCAGACTTGGAAGATTGCATATATGTCAGGATGAACACTATGAATAATAAATGGCAACTACTGTGCCTTTCACAAACATCCTGTTCACAATCACTACACTATGTTTTCTTCTTCTTGATGACCAGTAATAGATCACTTCCACTTGGGTCATGTGACAAATTTAACTATGAGGGCTTTTTGTAGCTTACTCATGTCTGTAGAGTCTTCCTCGGAGGTTAGAGGTTGCCAAGATCTAGGACAATAGTCTGCTTTGTAATCATTTTGCTTCCAACTGTGACCTGTTGCCAGCTTCTTTATTCCCATGCTTGGGTGAAGTTGTAAACTTCACATTTTTCTCCTGTTTGTGGTGAGTAATGGTATCCACACTACTACTGTTCAGGAAGTCTTCATCTTGATATAATGATATACAGGCAAAACATTTTGGCCTCCAGTTATCCAATCTCTGCTTTCAGAATTTCCACAAACATTTTATACATATGAAATCAATTTTGCCTTCAGGAAAAAAAAGGCAGACCTCGCACGTATATTGCAGCTGAGCACCAGAACCCCGTCTCTGGCCATGATCTCTCCTATATTATCTGGAGCAAAAAAACAACAACCCCAAAAGTATAAATGCAAGCACATTTGTTAAGTTTTGTGTGCCATCAGGCATGTGTGCGGTTGGCTTGAGCTGCTAAGATAAAGTCCAAATTCCTTTGCCATTAGCAGATCTTTCTACTGTCTTCCCAGGATACAGAAGGAATATGCAGATGAACCTCGAATTCTTGGATTAAAGGTTCTTTAGTGTTTAGCGTTTCTGAACTACAATTCCTATGATGCCTAGCCAGGCAAGCCAACTGTCAAAAATTATAGGGATTGCTGCCCTGGTATAATTAATATATTTGTATATGCAAAATATCCCAGAGCAGTGAGGCATATTGCATTGTTCCCAAAATCAAAGACTCATATAAGCACTTAACATAATCTTTGGTACATTAGAATAACTAGCCAGAACACGACAATAGCTTATACAATAAATGTTACAGAAATGAGAAGTATTTATAGAGAGCCAGACTGCATTTGCTGTTACTATTAACCAACTGCGTAAACCAAATGCTGGACTGTGATTCTCTTATCACTTACCCTTCTATTCATGAGCTACAGACTTCTTTACTAGTAAAAGCCATAACAGTAGTAAAATAAATCATAGTATTTTAAAAATGCAAAGATACTGTGAATTATATCCTAATCATAATATTCAACAACAGTGTGTCATGGTTCCGACAAAAGAACTTTGAAGCATTGTTTACCTTAAAGAATCTTTTATTTGAGAAACAAAGTATTGGCACTACATAGTTGAAACCAAAAACTAAATTCCCCTCCCCTGGACACAAAGTAACAAAGCACAATTCCCTCCTCCAATAAGCAGTCATAAATCACATACCCAAATTAGCTTGAAGCGCGGGCTTTCTCCCCAGTTGCCAAAGCATTATCAACTCTGGGCCCAATGACCTTGGGTTCCCACAACTGAGTTATTATTGTTATGACTAGCTGGACTCTCATCCACATTTCCCCTTCCCAGCATCAACTAACTCTAAAAGCAATAGAGGAAAATGGCTGCATTTCCATCTGTTGTCAAAGCAAGAACATCCGATGTTAGCAGCACTGACAGTTAGATTCTAGGTGTTAACAGTGGACTTATTTATTAGAGATAAACAAGGTTAATAGATAAAAAATTGCTATTAATATCTCCAATCTGATAATTCTACACTAGATCTATGTAATAAACTAGCATCTGCTTTGAAATAGCAGGTTTTGGAACCTTATTTATTCACAATTATGAATACATTTTAATACATACTGTTTCAAAGAACTGTGGCTGTGAAACATTAACACAAATGCACAATGAAATCTTATACTGACAGCTAACTAGACTACACTTCAAAACCAATTGTGTTCTCAAAAAATGCAAAGCCATATTATGCTTCTCCTGTAATATCTTAAACCAGGGGTGTCAAACTCACAACGTCACGACGTGTAACGACGTATCGTGACTTTTTTGCCATTGCCAGCAATGGGGTGGGCACGGTTTTACTATGATGCATCCGGCCCACGGGCCGGCAGTTTGACGCCCCTGTCTTAAAACTGTCTGGACTTCATTTTTTGAAAAAAATGTCATTATCCACAATGGATGGCCTTCATTTATTCTTGGATTAGGAATATTGATCAAGCCTTGGTTGTGGGTTAGCATTATTATCCAAACCAAATTCAGACTAATCATTAATTCCACTTTATTTATTACCTCCTGCAGGGTCATGTTTTTGAAAATAAAGAGGTTGGGAGAAGAATTAGCTTTTCCTGGCTACAGGCAGTGCCTTTGATCCAAATTGGGTAAAAAACAATTAGGAAGTGCTCCTCAACCATCCCCTGAAAGTGTTGCTGGGATACTGATGAAAGTTGTTAACAGGGAGAATGTCTTAATCATGCTTAACACTACGTAATGTGCCACATAAATAAAATCATTTTCAGTATCAGAGAAGTTAGATCTACATTCCTAGTATATACAATGCATGCCACAATATATGAACCTAGCATGCTTGTCTAGTCCTTTTAGTAAGAAAAGTAATGAACACTACTGGGCTATTTTAAGCTTCCTTTCTCAAAAATGAAAGAATGGTGCGGGCTGTCCAAGAGATTGTCCAAAATGCTTTTGTTTTTTAAAAAATAGAAATGCATCTAAGGTTATGGGGAGCAAATGTGATGTTCACTAGAGCCAATAATTAAAAATATCTGCAGAAATTCTTCCCCCCCCCCTACAAGTCAATACTGCGTGATATTTTCTGGAAGCTCAATTATTCACAGACAGCCCAAGTTGTCTTCTACCTTTCTATCAACCAAGGGCACAAGCCAAGCAATTGGCTTTTCCCCTTTTTAATTAAAACGAAATTGTGTTTAGACACCAGGGAGGGAAGCAGCTTGACATCTGACTCTAAATGAAAAGGAACAGACTGAGATTTTTTTTTAGATTTTTCTTCCTCCTTCATGAGATATAAGCAAGTGAGGCTTAACAAATGATGATAGGTAGAATATTTAATTGCAAAACAGAGGTCCTAACTTTATACAGTATATCACAGATTCTTTCATTATGAGTTGGGGTTGTTGGAGGTTTTTTTTTTTGTTGTTCTAATGCAGCACTGAAATGCTGTTCTTTACATTCCACGGTTCTCCAATACAGATTTTCAGAGAGAGAAAAGCAAAAAGTAAGCATATAGGAACGATGGGGACACATAAGATTAATGTAATGGTAAGTGGTTATAGTACTGGATGTCCATATGCCTTCCCCCCACCCCACCCCTCAAAAGCCTCGTGAAATTTAATCATTTGAAGGCACAAGAGGAAAGCTGGTTTTCTTTAAGGTGAAACAATTCCTCCAGATTTAAATTCGCTTTGTACAAATCTGTAGAAATTTGTATACTGCATGAGCTAGAACACAGGTCTGCAACCCGCGGCTCCTGCGGCTCCCGGTCTTCTGCCATGTGCAGTCAAAAAAAAAGTGGGACTAAAAAGTTCAACCAATCAATTCAAATATGCAGGGTAGGAGCATATCTCGCCTTGGCTCCACTCTTCAGTCAAACCCTGTTCTGCGCATGCGTGCATGTAAGCGCATGCACACATATTTTTTGCGGCTCCCAGTTTTTCCTTTTGTGAGGGAACCGGTTCCGAGTGGCTCTTTCACTGTTTCAGGTTGCTGACCCCTGAGCTAGAAAGAGGGCTGAGAAAATAAATATCTACAGACTCCTCACATCCTGGACCTAAACTTTTTCAACTTCTTCCCACAGGACGCTGCTATAGGGCACTGAATGCCAAAACAACTACACACAAGGAGAGTTTTTTCTCTCCAACCTATCTGCTTAAACACCAACACCAATTCCAACAGCAGTGTCTTATGCTAAGGATATCTAACCACGTAGTAGGGCTCTATTACCATTATTCTTCTCATCTTTCCTATTACCTACTTCTATTGGTATGTTATGACTATCACTTTGTTGATTGTATCTTACGATTTATCACTTTTTCGCTTGTATGTATGCTGTGAGCTTATGCACCGGAAAGAAATTTCTTGTGTGTCCAATCACACTTGGCCAATAAAGAATTATTCTATTCTTCTATCTGTGACCATCTAAGCTGACTGTGCAGCGGCAGTTCATCGGTCATTAGATTTAAGCACATTGGGGTGACTTCTTTCCTGTTTTGTCTTTTTGGGGGATGTTGTAGTTGGTAAATCCATGATTCATGGCAAGGACCTTCAATCTAAGTGAAACCAGATTCAAAATTGAAAAAAAATATATATTCAAAATTATTACTTTTTTTTAGAATGGGATGGTCATTTGGTACTCTGAGTTCCTTTAAAAAAGGAATATAAATCTAATACAAAAACAAATCAAAGCAATGCCATTCATAGATTTTTCACACATTAAAAGCTATTCAGTGAGAGCTGGATAGCAAGCACAAGAGACTTCTTGGGCTCAACCCCAAATTTTAGCAATATTTTTTATTTTATTTTTATTTTAATCCCATTTATATCCCACCCTTCTCCGAAGACTCAGGACGGCTTACAATTTAAGCACAAACCAATGTGCTTAGCAATAGCCTTCATTCTATGTATATGCCTGTTTATTAGGGCTTTCACACACACCCCAAGCGGCATTATTACAAAGTCAGCTTAATTGCCCCCAACAATCTGGGTCCTCATTTTACCTACCTCGGAAGGATGGAAGGCTGAGTCAACCTTGAGCCTGGTGGGATGCGAACCTGCACTAATTGCAGGCAGCTGGTGTTACTTAAGGAGGCATTAGCCCACTGCTCCACCAGCAGAGCTGTACTGAATGACATTAATATATCTTGTAAAAAGACTTTAATAGGATATCAACAGTAAATTATTAATTACATATCAACCTTAAAACTTTATCTTTAGTCTTTAATATAGTGGCCCGGTTCACATATTTTGCTGCCCCCAAAATTGTTTGATTTTTATTTTATCATGATGGATAAATCAGGCCATTGAGGCTCATTTAGTTTATGGCATAGTATGTTGTATGTATCTACCATCTGTGACTCAAATCCCATAGTCTATGACCAGCACCGTATGTGAATCAGCTAAACATGACTTATACAGTAACTTTTCTTAAATGATTATTAGCCACCTAGAGCTATTTTCTATGATATAAGCAGCCATATTTTTCTAATAAAATGTGCAAACCAAGCCAGTGTTTTAATCATCACAGCCATCTAAATGTTTTTATTTAAGATTATATACTGTACCATGAGTTTTGGGGAGGGATTGTTTTAACATTTTAAGACATCATATAAGGCATGGTACCTTATATGGTACCATGCCTAGAGCTATTTTCTATGATATAAGCAGCCATATTTTTCTAATAAAATGTGCAAACCAAGCCAGTGTTTTAATCATCACAGCCATCTAAATGTTTTTATTTAAGATTATATACTGTACCATGAGTTTTGGGGAGGGATTGTTTTAACATTTTAAGACATCATATAAGGCATGGTACCCAAAAATCAAGTATTTTTAACACAACTACACTAACTATTCATTTAATCTCTGAAGCACACGAAAGCCTCTGCTTGCAACAGAAGTAGCCTTTGCAGAGCACAAAGTATACAAATTAGAAACATTATTATATCAAGAGTTTAGTTTTAAAGGCAAAATTTAGTGAAATAAAAATTCTGAAATTCAGAGGAAGAAATCAATGAGTCTGCACTTCTACTAATGAGCTACCCTTACATACACATACTTAAAAGCAGCAGTCAGGTCTACCATAAACTAAGTACCATTTCTGTGCACGCTTTTTAATTTTGATGCAGTTTTGACTCTGATCAAAGAATGAAATAAGAGTGAAACTTTATTTTAATCCTGTTTTAACCATTAGTTGTTGTGACACATAACTGAGTTATTCACAATTATTCATTAAGCATTTCTTACCTGGTTTATTGATTACTGTTGACGCCACAACCACTGCACTAATAAACAGATGTTGCCCCCAAACCTGAACTATGAGCTTCTATGCAGGTATGTAGATAATGTATAGATTGCTTCTGGTAATAAATTGTCAGTTTTAAATAATAAAGTATCAATAAGAATCAACAATAATCCGCAAATGCCCAGATATTGCTTAACTGTATCACCAGCAGCCCCAGCTGTCACAATTGTTGGTGTAGGATGCAGAAAATCATAGCAGTATTGAAGAGCTACTTCAATCTTTTCTTTGATGTCTATATCCCATTTGAAAATACTGCAGCTTTATCTGCTTATCTACTGGTAAGCGTCCCATACTAACTTAAGGCATGTGGACAAATGCAAAGCATTCAGAGATCTGGGATTTCATTTATAGGGTTAGCTCTTACCACACGTCCACAGTGCTAGCTTAAGCACAACAGTGAAATGGTAAGCAATTCTCTGGTTTCACTGCACCCTAAAATAGAAAGTGTGAAAGAATTAAGTTGCTTACTTTGCCCTGGGTGAAGATATATCAGGGACATATATCCACAACGATTCCAGCACATTTATAATTAAAAGGTGTGTGTGTGTGTGTGTATGGGACACGGTGGCTCAGTGGGTTAGGATGCTGAGCTTGTTGATCAGGTCGGCAGTTTTGCGGGTCTAATCCCGAGTGCCGTGTAACAGAGTCCCTGTTACTCGTCCCAGCTTCTGCCAACCTAGCAGTTCGAAAGCATGTAAAAATGCAAGTAGAAAAATAGGGACCACTACGGTAGAAAGGTAACAGCGTTCCGTGCGCCTTTGGCGTCTAATCATGCCGGGCACATGACAGAGATATCCTTGGACATGCGCTGGCTCTTCAGCTTTGAAACGGAGATGAACACTGGCCCCTAGAGTCGGAAACGACTAGCACAGATGTGCGGGGGAACCTTTACCTTTATATATATATATATATATATATATATATATATATATATATATATATATATATATATACATACACATATATATATATATACAGTATGTGTGTGTGTGTGTGTGTGTGTGTGTGTGTGTGTGTATATATATATATATATATATATATATATATATATATATATATATATATATATATATATATATATATATATATAGCATTATTATATGTCATATTGAGTTGCATGCTAAAGACTGCAAGATAGGCTATAAATTGGTGTATCCTTATCCTTGCAAATAAGTCTGCCAAAATCTACTGGACTTACTTCCAAACAAATAAACCAAGTTATAGAATTGTTTTATCCCAAATTTGTTCACTCTTCTTATGATGTTTTTGGTACCTTCTGATTCCAATCTACCTCCAGAATTATTCAGAGATTTAGATCTACACAATACGTAGCAGTCAACTCTATGTATTCCCTAGAGTCTAGAGCAGTTAATTCTACATTTATGACTTCTACGTAAGTCTCATGTTGGACTAAGTATGGCTTGCTTCATCATGGTTAAACTGAACAAACCATAATTAGCTGGTTCTGCACAACATGCCAAGCTAAAAATCAAAGTCTATTAATTATAATTGCCGATTTCACTCAGTAATATTAAGCCAAAACACTAAGTGACTTATGGTTTAACATTATGAGAGAAGCCAACCATCTAAATAAAAAATAACCTGCTCCCCTACATATAAATTTGGGAATTATAGTCACATGAAGAGGCAACAATGAGAAATTGGGGAGCAGAGGCCGAAACTCCACCCCCAAAGCTCACTAAATGTATGCTCTTTGCACAAATACATTAGATCAGGGGTGTCAAACTGCCAGCCCACGGGCCGGATGCATCATAGTGAAACCACGGCCACCCCATGGCTGGCAATGGCAAAAGTTACAATATGTTGTGACACGTCATGTGACGTTGTGAGTTTGACACCCCTGCATTATTTTATTTTATTTATTTTAATTCCATTTATATCCCGCCCTTCTCAGAAGACTCAGGGCGGCTTACAAGCTTAGCAGTAGCCTTCATTCTATGTATATGCCTGCTTATTAGGGCTTTCACACACACAAACCCGCAAGCGGCATTATTACAAAGTCAGCTTAATTGCCCCCAACAATCTGGGTCCTCATTTTACCTACCTCGGAAGGATGGAAGGCTGAGTCAACCTTATGAATGAAAGTTTACCAAAACTTAAATCTCTTATACTACTGTTGGTATTATAGATGCTGTGATAAAAAGCCATTGAAGAATATAAGAAAAATGGTTAAGTACTCGGGTTATATAGCTGTTCTCAAATAAAATATCAACTGTGTGACCATAATAGCTTTTGAACAAAAGCTTAAAGAAAATAAATTAGTTTTAGCTTTTAATTAGGTAACAGGAGGAGGAGGAGGAGGACTTCTCTCGTGTGACTGCCACAGATTTTTGGGTGGTGCAATTCTTAAATTGCCATACACCTAATAGGATAAAGCATAGGATGTGTCTGCAAATGTCTTCTCTGACACCTCCAAAAAAATAAAAAAAAATCACTGCACCATCATGCAAGCTTTAACCCTTTCATACATGCATGCAACGTTATGATATATATACAGCAGGGGTAAACTTCATGCCATGTCTGCACAACACTCCTTTTGTCATTGACCATCTCCCACAGATGCTTCTGAATGTGTCACACATATTAGTCAATACACAGAAGACCTCCTAACCTGTTAAAAAGACTTACGTAATAATGCCTATAAGAAAGTCATAATTATTGTACATTAAGATTGACTGAAGACAATGAACAGTGCAACGTTTCACCATCCAAACCTTAGCAAATAACGATCCCATGTTATTCTGACAGTTCCCTAAAGAGATGGGACTGGGACAAAAAAAACTCAACAGGCTAAAGGAAAGGTTTGAAGTGGGAAAGGTCGCGAGGAGCAGCTGCTAGGTAATGAATAGGTCAGATGTAACTTTAAACTTTCTGTTTAAGGAATACCATAAGACATGATTCTATAAAAGTATATGAATAGATTTAGTTCTAAATGTTTGAAAATATTTACCGTTATGAAACGCTATCACTGACCTACCTTGGTCTTTTTCTTTAATTCTGGATAATAAGAACTATAACCAAGTCATTCATTACAAATCAAACTGTGAAATAAACAGCGATACAGCAGGGCATGACTGCTAGTGGTAACTTCGAGCGCCAAAGTATCTGGTCACTCCTTATCCTGAACACATGGAAAGTGAATATTCTCCCATTCTCCTGCTTCACATGGCTTCTAAAAGACTTTTAAATAAGTTGTTGGGACGTGTTTGTAAAAATAACTTTTTTTTTGTTAGCTTTTGAGTCAGTGTTGATTCCACGTGACTGCCTGGACAAGTCCCTGCAGTTTCCCTGGCCATGTTTCTTGAAAGCAATTTGCTACTGCCTCCTTCCTAGGGCTGAGAGAGTGTAATTGGCCCAAGGTTACCCAGATGGCTTTATACCTTAGGCAGGACTAGAATTCACAGTCTCCCATTTTTCTACCCTGGTGTCATAACCATGACAGCATACGAAACTAACCCTCATTAAAATAACTAGTTCTCCAAATATTTTGAATTCCTACAGAATAAGATGTTTAAAAGCTGCTCTTCAGTAATTGATCCTCTGATTCTATCTTCAAAGAGCAGCATATCTGTATATTATCAAAGCCTCGGGGTTGAGGTCTCAACCAAGGATTCTCCAGCTCTCTGGTCTAACCACAAAGGAGGCCTTCTCTCTACCTCTGTCTGCATACATACGTACGTGTTGCTGCTGTCTCACCAAAACAGGGGCCACCAAGAATTCAGCACTTGGCATTTCTGTCCCACAACTTGCCTCCCCTAGGATATCCGATTGGGGTTGGGCCAGGAGGTAAGCTGTTTCACCATGGTAATACAATTCCTTTGCATAACTGACCTCAGTTATTACCATGGTGACAGAAAATACACCAATTCTTCCGTCAGCAGCCCATAATTCCATCTAGGGAGCAACTTCAGTTTTCCAGCAAAGACAAGTCTTGAATCCCAGACAGACATGAATATCCTAATCCACCATGCCCACTATTCAACCTAGCTGGGGGAACACAGAAATACAACACAACATATCCATGTGACAGTGAATCGGGTAAAGTTGTTCAAGACCAATGTAGCGAGCTCAACAATATCAACATTTATAAATGTGTATATTTTCTTGATGGGTGCTCACACTTGTGGAATTATATTAGTGGAAAATTTTCACACCTAAGTATCATCAAGAAATACTGGCTTTCTTTAAACAATATGATTTTCAGAGTGTAACCAGTAGAAGAGGTGTAAGGGCAGAAATAATTTAAAATGTCAGTGGATTTTTATCTACACACCTCAAATTTTTAGATAATTTTTTATATTTTGATCTTAATCTGACTCCTAGGAATAAAAATTCAAATACATTTTGGAAAATAATTAGAGAATGAGACCATTCTTATTATTCAGAGTTTAATTTTATTATTAAAATAAAGCATTACAAAAATAAACTAGGAACCTGAAATGAGATTCCAAAATCCAGGACTGCAATGAGTACATAAAGCTTGTAATGGATCAGATATCAAACAGGCAAAATAAACCACCTTAAAATCTTCAAAAGGGCCAAACTTTGAAACAAAATGGGACAGAAAAAAGTGAGTTATCTTTGATCTTTGTTCTCATTTATAAAAGATTTCTTTCCTGTTATGAAAACACTCGGTTGGGTTTCTTGCCTAGGAACAGCCTTGAATTACCTAATACCAAAAATGTAAGGGTTAATTTATCAAGATATCATCTACACATTCGTTATAATTGTTAACCCAAGATATTTTACTTCCTTGTTCAGCAGCCAAATCTTCAATAATGTTCACCTAAGGAATATGTAAGTGGTTTTATCTTGAATTTTAGAATCCTCCAATCATGCTAAGAAGCAATAAAAAAGGTTTCTGTCAGAGACCTATCCAAATGTAAAAAAAATTCATCAAAGACTTGTTGAAACTCTACTTCTATATTATTTTGGCCACCTGGTTGCTTCAAGATCTT